>NW_028141171.1:1163503-1232690 GCF_030444845.1 Prenolepis imparis | reverse complement strand
AAGCAGTTGTATCAACGCAGAGTACTGAGAGAGAGAGAGAGAGAGAGAGAGAGAGAGAGAGAGAGAGAGAGAGAGAGAGAGAGAGACTGGATAATGTTGAGTAGGGGAAAGGTATGGGAAACGATATCACGAATCTCTCTGTTATCACGGGAAATCCTGAGTGATTTTTGGAACGGGTGAAATCACGGATCTCGCCGTTATCACGGGAAATCCTGAGTGATTTTTGGAACGGGTGAAATCACGATCTCGCCGTTATCACGGGAAATTCCTGAGTGATTTTTGGAACGGGTGAAATCACGGATCTCGCCGTTATCACGGGAAATCCTGAGTGATTTTTGGAACGGGTGAAATCACGGATCTCGCCGTTATCACGGGAAATCCTGAGTGATTTTTGGAACGGGTGAAATCACGGATCTCGCCGTTATCACGGGAAATCCTGAGTGATTTTTCGGGATGGATGAAATCACGGATCTCGTCGTTATCACGGGAAATCCTGAGTGATTTTTGGAACGGGTGAAATCACGGATCTCGCCGTTATCACGGGAAATCCTGAGTGATTTTTGGAACGGGTGAAATCACGGATCTCGCCGTTATCACGGGAAATCCTGAGTGATTTTTGGAGATGGGTGAAATCACGGATCTCACCGTTATCACGGGAAATCCTGAGTGATTTTCGGGGCGGAAGAGAGAGGGAGAAGAAGGTTTAGGGTTGGATATTATAGAACTTGCGCAGAAGGATATAAAGAAGATGGCTTTATCTTAAATCCAAGAATTATTTTGATACGGGGTGAAAATTGTACTTTATATATGTGTGTCTTGACTTACTGTTAGTAGAGTGCGTTGTTAATAATGGCTGCAGGGTTCTAGTCTGGTTGTGTGGTCTTCCGGACTTCCACTATGTTTTTTTCACTTGCACTCTAACGAACGTCGGAATTTGAGTTGAAAACGGATTTCGAAATTGAAAGTATATAAAAGTCCGAAGAGTCTAGATACGAGCTCGGATAGCTTGTACACGGCAAACTGCGCTCGAAAGTTCAGATTAAAATCTAATCTCTCGAGGGATATCGCGGGTATATAAACCTTCTTGCTCCTCCTCTCCATTGGTTTATTAACATTTCCTGACGAATAGGAAATTTTTCAATGACGCCCTTTAGGTCCCGGAGGCGTCTCTTTTAATTTTACAATTACTACGATTGGGTAGGGCTTTTGTTTAGAGCTCTAGGTTTCGACCAATGGAGAATTTGTTGTAGTCAAGTGAGGTTGATATTTTTATTACCCTCTCGAATTTATCTCAGGCAGATATCGCGTAACGACGATCTGTCAGGCGAGAATTGTGTAGGTTCGGTTATCGTTGTTAGTCTTTCTTCTAAATTTTTATTAGTTTCCGAGTGTTGGTTTCGTTTAGAGAACTGTCGACTATAGTTTAACTTCTTAGAATATAATGAGTTATAGTTTGATTTTTATGAGTTGATCTGTTTGCTTCTCAAGTTCTGTATTTACTCTTTACTTTTACGATGGAACTGTCTCGGAATATGTTTGTCTCGCCTGTCAGATTGTCGGTTTATCTGTGCGTCTGCGATATTTAAAATATTTTGCGTTCTCCGAAAGAAAAGAATCGTGGAGTCCACAGGGCGTAACGTTTTTTTACTATTATTATTAAACTATCTCTGTGTATGTTTTTCTCGCTCAGATCACAGTTTATTAGTGCAGCTGCAATATTTCAAATATCGCCTTGCATTCTCCGAAAGAAAAGAATCGTGGAGTCCACAGGATGTAACAGGAGTTTTAACAGAGTTTAAGAGTTATGAATGATTAAAGTGATCACTTTCTCTTCAATTCATGATTACTTGATATGGAAAAATTTAAATTTAAATTTTAGAAAACGATTTTGCAGGGAACATTTCAGGCTTTAACGTAGAAAAGTAAAAAAATTTTTTCAAATTTTTTTGTGCATGCGACACGTCTACAAAGTGAGAAGAAAATTTTCCAATTTCGTTAAGTCCGTCATTTTCTGTATATAAAAAATACCAGAATTGAAGAAAGTGAAAAAGAGCTGTGAAAAACCTTTCAAAAGTAGAGATTTCAAGCTTTGAAACCCTTTTTTAAAATTAAAATTTTTATTTTTTGAAACAAAGTTACAACTATTTAAAATTTATCTATTTGTTAGATAATTTTTTGATCCCTTAATTATTGTGCAGAGTGTATAATCTACATTTTTTTCTTTAAATCTTTCATAAATCTATAGTAAAATTAAAGATATATATATACTCATAAAATATACCGAAAACGTTCTGTTTAATTACTTTAGTAAATGCACGTATAACTTATTTACACTTGTTTCATAATTAAATGTAGACCATGTGTTAATTAATCACAAGAATCTATGTTCTATTTGTTTCATAATTTGCGCCCACAAATTATATTGTGTTATTGCCTAATAAAAAATGAAAGATTCTGAAAAGATTTTCTGATGCTTAAAAGAATTATTAATAAAATAAAAATCACATAACCAGCCTGAGTCTTTAGGCAGACGAAGTTCATATGACGAATGATATGTGACTATATCACGTTCATTATCAACTCATAGACATATGTCTGCCTGATAAAAAACACTGAAAAATAATTTTTATTTGATAATTTTTTTTAAGCTTTGCAGAAAGAAATATAATTCAAAACTTTTCGATTTATTTTTTAGTCACAAATTACGAAATGTATTCATGGAATCGAAAATACTCTGTATATCTGTTAACTTATAATCTATTATAATTACAAATCGAAAGAGTCTTCGAGATTATATTTATTGCAGCCTATATTCTTAAGGCATTTCCATCATGTATTTTTGAAGTAAGATAAAATAGATATGAAAAAAACTAATATTTTTCATATATTTTACAAGAAAAATATTCAATGATTTTTCACTTTTCATAATTTAATACGACAATGATTAAAAAATGACGAACTTTAAGCAATAGGATAGAATATATATATTTATATTAAACAAAATTGTATATGAAAAAAAATTGTATATTGTTGAATCATACTTTCTTTAAAATACCACAGTAATTAAGTTAGTAATCTTGTTTTTGAACATTTTTTACATTTTAATCATTTGTTATTATGTAGTCATTTATACATAATCGATCATTATAATAGAATTAATTATCAATTCTTATACTCCATCACAATTGATGGTAGTATTTATAACGGTGAAATTCTGATCCCTTAATTGCGTCGAAACTCCCATAATTTCATCGTTTGTAAAGCTTGGTGGTGGCAGAATGTATACATATTCAGGTCCAACACCTGTAAGCTTTCCCGCTAATTCATAATCGTATGCAATTGCGCAAATATTATCAAATGCCCGATCCGACAAATTATATCTCCTCAATAATAGATGAGTCCGTCTAATGTATCGCTGCAAAACATGAAAAATGTTAGTTATAAAACGGTACATATTCTAACAGATAATTATGTACTGGATCATCTTGTCAATGCAGTAAGACTAAAGAATATATATATATATATATATATATATATATATATATATTGTTAGAAAGATTGAATTTAGCGTCTCTCCGCGATTAATCATCTGAAATTTATTTATCGATTCCGAGCATTGAACGGAACTGTGAACTACGAATATTATCGTCTTTTGTTCATTCTCTCCTCGTCTATCTGTCTGTTTTGCTATGTTATTATACAATACATATACGACGTGTGTATAATAGTTAATTAAATAAATTGAATCGTTTATTTAATTTCAATTCCGGCTAAATTGTGTTGATGCATCGTGCATCATTTCATCATATATTAATCTACATTCTTTTCACATTAAATCTTTCATAAATTTTTAGTATATAGAACGGAAGATATATAAAGACATGAAATACAAACAAATATCTTTTTTCATCAGGCTATTTAATACATATTGCGCAAACTCAATTGTCGTAATTAATTTACGTTGTAGTAATGTAATCATTTTCGTATATATACATTATTAGCGCAAAAGAGAACTTTGCTGTCATCTTTTTAAGTAATAATACAATAATTCATATGTTAATTCGACAAATACTTTATTATCTCTATTACGGTTTCCATTTTTTATTCAATTCAATTACATTAAATAATAAAGTTAAAAGTGAAAAAAAACATGTAAATTCCTTTCAAGAGTTTATGAAAATAAATTAATCTTTTCATATACCACTCGTTTTCGATAGTATTAAAATATATCAAAATATTATTTTTTTATTATTTTAATAATTGCATGTATATCTTATTTAAATTTATCTCCAAATACTTTCAAAAGTAGAACATGTGATAATAAATCATGGATATACATATACATATGATTCATAATTCGCGCTCATGAATTATATAGCGTAACGTAATAAAAAATAAAAATTTTGAAATATTATAATATATTTGAAATATTATAACAAAGGAAAAATTATTAAATCAAAATCATTTAACCAGGCCTACTTTTCACACAAACATACATCCATAAGACATGCGTTGGATAATATGTAACACGGATATTATCAACCTCGCAACTAATAGATATATATGTCCATCTAATGAATAATGTTGATTAAATAAATTTTATTTCATAATTTCTTTTGCTTCGCAGAAATAATATAATTCTAATTTTCGAATCGTTTTTTATTCACAAATTGTATCATATCATTTAAATCATGAAGCATTCTGTATACTAATTAATTTACAAATTGAAAAAGTCTTCTGCATATTTATTACAGTGCAACATCGCTTATATTCTTAAAGTAGGATAGGATAGAATACGAAAAAAAACTAATATTTTTCGATATATTTTACAAGAAATACAAAAATTTAATGATTTTTTCACCTTTGATAATTTTATACGTCATTAAGAGACCGCGAACTTTAAGCAACAAAATATATATATTGAAAATAATGTATATGGTTTTTCCTACTTCCCTTAAAATACGACAGTTTTAAGTAATCTTATCACATTTTTTTACCTTTAGTTATTTGTTATTATCAAATAATTTATATATTATCGTAATAATTTTAATAAAATCAATTATCAATTCTCACTTCATCACAATTGATGCTGGTACTTCATGACATGAAAATCCTTTTCCATTAAGTGTGTTGAAATATTCGTGATTTCATCTTCTGTAATACTCGATGATAGCAGAATGTATATATATCCGCCTCCAAAACCTGTAAACTTTCCCATAAATCCAAAATCATTTGCAATAGAGCAAATAAGCTCTATCAAATAAATATATTTGCATACTATCAAACAAATATATAAAAATAAATCAAATTCCGAACAAGTCAAATGATAATTACTCAATATTTGTTAATTTATTTGAATGTCAAACTCCAAACATTAAAATGTTAGTTATGAAACAATACAGTTTCTAAAAAATAATTATGTATATATTGGAGGAAAATAATTATGTACTTTTTTGTTAATACAGAAAGATTAATGAATATAGTATACATATAATATATAATAAAGAAATATTGCTGTTAAATAAAAACGAAAAAGAGACCTGTAAGTCATTGTAAAGAATCTCCCCTCACAGCACCGAACATTGCAATAAGATTATAGGGAGGTTACAACCTTACACATTTAATGATCATGTTACTGGTATATACCACACTAACCTTATAATATAATCTTACATTATAATATTGTCGGAAGATTAATAAAACCTTTTATTTCAATATTCCAGTAATCTTCCGACAATATTATAATGTAAGATTATATTGTAAGGTTATTGGTATATACCACTAACCTTACAATATAATCTTACATTATAATATTATCGGAAGATTAATAGAATCTTATTTCAATATTCCAGTAATCTTCCCGGTAAAAAATTTTATATATATAATCATATATATAACAATATAAAATATATACAAATATATATGATGTTTCATATATAATCTGACATGATTATATATGAGCTCTTTTATAATTTATATATAAATTTATATAATCCTTTCTGTAAAAAAGGCATGTTAAGTCGATTCTCGAATGTATCGCAGTCCACTCGAATGTATCGGTTCATCTCGAAAGTCTCGAAGTGTATTGTTGCCTCTTTTCCGTCGCTCTGATTGGTTTTTATTGTGTCGTATGCTTCGTTATTTGAGTGCTATTTTACATTTGACATCGCGAAGGTTATATTGACAGTGCAATACAGAATTATTAGTCCAGAAAGATACGGTAAGTAAAAATAATAATAATATAATATATATACCATATATATATTAATATATTGTAGATTAGATTAGATAATTTTATTGCTGCCCCAATTGAGGATTACAAGGCGCTTTTTTCCGAGGAGCGTTCCCAAACCTCTTACAATCTCCCCTTCTCTTTACCATATCATACATATACCACTTATCCATTATAGTAACAGTAACCAATACACATTAACCGTCTTCCGCCTCTTTTTCCCTTTCCTCCATACTCCTTGCATCCTCCCTTTTCCTCCTTCCATCATCCTCCTGAACACCTCTATCCCGATTCCTCTCCTATCCTCCCTCGTCACTCGTCCGACCTCCCTTCTCCTTCTTCCTCCTTCCTCCACTCCCTTAGCTCATCCTGCTCCCCCTCTCCTCATCGACTCCGTATCTCCTTTTTCTTCCACCAGTTCCAAGTAGGCATATGGGGTGTGTTGGTTCGAACAAGATTCGAACCCGGGACCTTCCGCATACCAGCCAGTTACTGAGTATGCGGGGCCACTTTTCACCCCATTATTAATATATTGTATATACCATATTTATTAATATATATATACACCATATAACGCTATTTAAATTCTGTCATATTAATGACATAACCGATTTATTTTAACTTATTTACTTTCAATTTATTTTTATTTGCGACTTAATTACATTTAATTATATATATATATATATTATATATATGTACATATTAAAATTTATTTACATACATTAATTTTATATAATTTTAATTTATTTTTACAGATAAGCCTGGAAAGCCGGAAGGGCTATTTGACATTTGACATCGCGAAAGTTGACAGTGCAATACAGACTTATTAGTTCAGAGTGCATACTTCGAAAGATACGGTAAGTAATAATAATATAATATATGTACCATATATACAGGGTGTATCAGAGCGACCGTAACAGTAGTTTTTTGAGGAAATTAAGCATTTTAGAGAAAAATGTTTCATACAAAAGTTGTAGGGCTTAAAATAACCTATTTAATGATCATATCAGTTTGACTTTGAATAGCACCGTCAGGGTGAAAACCCATGCAGCGGAATAGCAGAACGCGGAACCAGCGGATCGCCAATCACGGAATTATTCCCATAGAGCTCGACGAAGGGTTCTATCGGAATAACTCGGTGATTGGCGATCCGCTGGTTTCGCGTTCTGCTATTCCGCTGCATGGGTTTTCACCCTCAAGGTCACATAAAAAATACTTTGAATTTGTAAATCGGAAACCCCAAACAATTATCTGTTTTCTTTACACCAGTTGATTGGTCTCATTATTCTGTGCATAAAAGTATTAAGGTAAGATAATCGAAAAATAAATATTTTACAAGATATTTTAAATTTTATATCAAAAAATTGTTAACTTCAAAACCTTATAACTCAAAAAGTACTTAAGAAAAAAAATACTTTGTTATAGTGTTTTGGAAAGCTCTCGAGGTAAGCTACAAGAATATGCAATAAAAAATGGGGGTTTCCGTTTTACAAATTCAAAGTATCTTTTATGTGACCTTGACGGTGCTATTCAAGGTCTGCTATTGAAGGTGCTATTCGATGGGCCGTTACGTAGAAACATTGAGACGGTGAGACTCGGCTCGAGATACTCGTATGCGTAATAGTTTTTGCAGAAACGCGCATACGTGTCGTACAGAATCGACCATCTGTTTTTATCGAAGTCCAGATTCATGTCGTCGTACGGATAACATTCCGAGTTCAGATAGAGTTTCACGTTGGTCAATTTACAATCGTCGAATCGACTCATATCCTCAGACATGACATTCTTCCGGCCTGTCTGCACAGCAAAGATAACGTATCGTGGTTTCTCCAGCTGAATCGCGGTTTTAATGGCCCACGAATGCTTGGTTGTACGCTGCAATAGCGGAAACTCATACAGATCCCACGAGCGAAAACCCATGCTGAGGTAGCGTCCGCTTTCCAGAGCGCGCAGCATAGACAGCTTCTTAATCTCGCTCAACAACACATGTGGCATCCGCCATTGTATCTTGAATATGTTGATCACAGGCTCCAGCGTCGAATCTCCAACCAGACAATTGATGTCGTTGCGTGATCGTATTAAGATCAACTCGTGACGAGCGTTAATCACCACTCGTCTGTAATCCTCGCAAAATCCCAATAACATGCAGAGCGGCACGCAAAAATTGAAGTTTCCATTCACAGTAGTCGGATCACTCCAGCTGGCGTTTCTCATAATCACGCTTCTATCGGATGATATCGTTACATAGTTTTTGAGCAAACTTGTTATTCCCACGTTTCTGTTGCGATCAATCTCCATGCCATCGAGTTCGTATCGAATCTCATCAAACATGAATGCGACGCAATTATTTCCCAGTATCACATCAAATCCTTCGGCTGGTCTATTTATCCTTAATTCTCCTTCGATGTATAGAAAACTGCAACGTATACAGATCCTGTTGTTGTATGGGTATTCTTATCTCATCACTCTGTCCGAACGTGGTGTTGGCGAACGGGTTGTACGTGTGAGTCTCAATTTTGATGATGCGATCCTCGAAGATTGGCTCTTCCCCGATGTTGAGGATGTCGGTCATTGTTCAGATATTTCGCACCGCGAATCCCAAAGATTGTAAAAACGCAACGTTTGATGCGTTCAGTTTCTTTTTCTTAGTGCAACCGGATGATTGGATATTAGTGAATGTCGAGGTTATTGTTGTTGTCGCTGGCTCCGTAAAGATTGTGTTATCTCTCGTGTCTTTCGATCCGTTCAACACGAGCATCTCATACGCCGCACACGTACGTTATCGCTGTCGTCGTCGTACGTGCAATCTAATGGTCTCTTCTCCTCGAAAATCGAGCAATCGTCTGTCCTGGTCGACAACGCGTAACGTTAAATCCGTAATGCTCCGCGCGATGATCGGCAAGTAAATGATGTGCGCCGGTGTTTCCGATATCTTACATCCTGGTGGTACCCTCGGTGAAAATTCATGTATCGTATGAACGAGTTTGCCGTTGCTGTATGCGCGCGCGGTCACGTTACACTCTACGCGGATAATGTTCACGTTGATAATATTAATCGGCATGTCCGACTGGTACCATTTTCGCGGCTGCAGTATACGGTTCGACAATCCCAGCAGCGATCCAATGTTGTTAGGCTTGTTAAAATTCATTCTGTAGGCGCATTTGATCTCGCTCCTCATCGTATTATAATTAGCGCGGAGCACTATCAGATATTCTCCATCTTCAAAGTCACCGTCGTCATTCGTCCGAATATGCGTGGTGTCAGCGTGTTTTTTATCATCGTCACGAACAGCGTGTCGCGGACGTTTTCGTGAAATTGCATGTTTCAAAAACTCATGTATCGCTTGCAGCTCGTACGATCCCTCGGGAATCGTAATTTCCGCGTCATCTTTGCCAAAGTAACATTTATTATTCGAGGAATTCACGTTCGATATCGTGTGATAAGTCTCAAAATCCGCTAGACCGAGTTCGTATTCATCATCGCTCAAATCTATGGCGGGAAAGTAGTTTGCCGCGAGGACGCTACTCTTTCCAGTCAGCGTGAATGTCATAGACATATCGGCAAAACTGTTTAACGAATACTGAGTTAAATAATGCAATGTCCGTTTTTAAATTCACGTGTATCGACCGTTCGGAGAAACTGCAAACACAATTGTCCACAGATTCTCTGATCATAAGTTTGAACAAGTGTGTGATTGTACTGTATCTTTGTCACATTCCGCCCGAAATATTGCACCAATTCATTCGGTGGTCGAAGATTGCCAAAACTGTCGAAATATATAGCGCGATTCCCCCTCTTTGCGTACGCCACCCAATGAGTACCCGATCCTTTAGCGTTATCCAAATTTATGATGCTGCTCTCGTTTTGATATATATCACCGATCAGTAATGAATCACGCATGAAAACACCTCTAAAGTATGGAATGCGCATACGTTTTGCCAGTTGTAGCAATTGTATGTTGGTAGTTACGCCCTGTGGCATTTTTAGCGTCTCTTTCACGTTGAAACTCCTCGTCCGTGTTTGTATGGAGCGAGATACAATCCATGACCTTCCATGGCGCGATTGTGACGTAGCATCTCTTGCAACTGACGTTGTGCAGCTTTTTCGTCGTTCACCATCTTTGCTACACCAGCCGCTCCACCAATCATGGATCCAAGCGCGCCCAACATTGGTAGAATTGGCAATATGCCACCGCGTTTCGATACCGGAAGTATCCGTTTCTTCGTCGTCTTTTTCTTTGTCTTCGTCTTCGTCGTCGTCTTCAGGCCCATATCGAGCTTCGTCTTGGTTTTCATCGCTGCCCAGACAGCTGTGGCGGCGGCTCTTTCACCGAGAGTCGAATCTCTCGCAATGATACGAGTTCGCGCTTTGTCGGCGAGTATCTTATCCGCCACGTGTCTCTCGGTGAGATCGTTGCTCCGAGAGTACGCAATATCGTGTTCACGGCACGCCGTGTCCAATGGGTTGATACCTCGATCGCCTCTGGCTAATCGCTTTTGTAGCCGCGTGCCCGGACCACAAAACTGATAGCCAGGGATATGGAATTCGATTGGAAGTGCGTTTATTGCATGATTTAATAGTCCTCTACTTATTTTTTTCGCTGACATTCGCTGCAATCCTTTATCATCGGCGCTGGACCGTCGATGTGCGTTCGCTGCCACGGTCGATTGTAATGTTCGAAACAGCGGCGACAGGCCTGAATCTCTGGATCCGCCTTTATGTGTTCCGGAAGCTTGTCCCACACGTAATGGATGTGATTTTCACATTGCAGTAAAACTGCTTTTGGCATAAATTACAGCTGTTCGGCGCTTAAACCGTGAATATCGGAAGCACTTGTTAGCAGAACAAACATTTTTTCGTTACTGAGCGATTCGTGGTTCCGCGCAGCTATAAATAGGCAAGCGTTCGATTCAATCGGGGAGTGGGAAAATGAGATACGTGCGACAACCTTTGACGATACGCGTGACGAATTGCGACGACAGATTACGCTCGGTGGGGGATAACGCGGAGATGCGCAGACATGGTACGATGTTGCCGACTACTATACGCGCGATCGTATGCGGCCCCTCGAATTGCAGTAAAACTAACGTCTTGATTAGTTTGATAGAAAGTCCGCACGGTGTTTGCTTCGAAAACGTGTACTTAAAGTTACTGCAACAGCCGAAATATCGGTATCTAGAGAATTTGTTGACGTCGATCGAAGAAATTGGCTACTTTACATTCTCCAATAACAGTGACGTCATTCCACCGAGCGAGGCATGTCCAAACTCGATTTTCATCTTTGATGACGTGGCGTGTGACAAGCAAGATACGATAAGAGAGTACTTTTCAATGGGACGCCACTCGAACGTTGATTGCTTCTATCTCTGTCAAACGTACGCGAGAATACCAAAACATCTTATACGCGACAACGCGAACTGATCTTGTTTAAACAGGACGGTACCAACTTGAAACACGTGTACAACGATCATGTGAATACCGACATGTCGTACGAAGATTTCAGTAAATTATGTCGTATTTGTTAGCAACAAAAGTATGGATTCCTAGTGATAGACAAGGACAGCTTGTTTACAAACGGGCGATACAGAAAAGGATTTAACGAGTTTGCGATACCGCAAAACGATTAGTCGCTGCCGATATTCTGTCGAGAAGAGTGAAACGCGAGCACTCTGCAGACATGGCTGATAACCATAACATTCGCGAGCGTGAAAAGATTGCGAAGGAAATTGTGAAAACGAGCGAATCAATCCGTAAGATACATCGTGCTTTAAAGACTGGTAAGATCGATGACGATATCGCAGTCAAGACTCACTTTAAACCTAATATCGAACCACTACAAAAGATTGTCGACAACGCGAGCTTGATCGCAGTGAAATACGAACCTGAGAGTAAAGCTGACGTGAAAATTAAAACGTTACCCGCTGTTAAGCGGTACGAAGAGGAGGAGGAAGATGTGACACCGAAAAAGAGAAAACGACCAAACACAAATCGCTCATCGACACCACGTACATCGGACGGATTTTTACTGGATGAACCACCGATAAGCTCTACACCGTCCACCTCTACACAGTCCGTGACAACGAGAATCCTACCATTTACAATACCCGAATCACTCGCAAACGAAAATGTTTTCGAAACCACAAGCAATTCACTTGAAACATCCGTTCGAAACACGTTACAAACGTCGGAAGGTCAAGAAATGTTGCGAGAGCACTTCGGACCACTGGGACAAAAATACATGGGCGCTTTCCTTGGTGGCGATAAAAAAAACGAGATCGATCACGTATATGGTGTCTATTTCGAAAAGGATGGAATGTTGCTCGGTAACAAACGATTTGACATGGATAAATATGATTCTATAATTATAGACAAAGTAAAGTACATTGGTACACCTGGATTATACGAGCTAGTCTTCAAGAGGATTCCCGATGATGTTATTTACACGGAAGACGATTTGCAAAAATACAAGAGCATATTATTGGCGACGAACGCGCATAAACGCAAATATGAAGCGCAAGGTCAATTACGGAGCAACAGGGGATACAAATACAAACAAATAATCGCACCGTTGATGTCAATTGAAAAGAAAAATCTGGAAAGGGTGTATTCATGCCTCAAGCGATGACGCTAACCGACAATAAAATCGATTACGTGCACTGGGACGACCCCAACGAGCTAGTGGATCGGGTACGATTGCTCGATAATCGCTTCGCGCCGAGCTGGCCACAACGCTCACGACAACGAGATCCTGTCGATCATCGAGGAACTTCGCGAAGCAGGCATTATTATAAATTAAACGGGGTCTCGGCAAAACTCATCAGTCGATCGGCGTCATTCGCACCGAAAAATGTCTATCAACAAATTTGGATTATTCGAACGGAGAAATGATGCAACTGGCACAAGCGATCATTGGGATAGATTGGTGAGAAGTTATGTGCGCGGAAACGCTCTGTGTCGTGTCGCTACAGACTATGATGCAAGATCGCGCAAGATTCGTCGTGTAGCGCAACCTGAAGCTGACACTGATGCTGTCAACAAACTGTATGTGGAATCCTGCGTTAAAAGATTGATGAATCAACAGAAAGAATCAGATGAGAAGCTGACTTCGTTCGAGAAGGACGTGCGAGCAGTACAGACTGCGATAAACGAACTTCAACGTACAGCTAATGCTAACTCAAAAACGACTATCAACCTGAATGAGCAGCAGTGAACGGGTTAGGAGTGGCTCTCGAACGGTTATCGAACGGCTACGAACAATTATCGAACGGCTACGAAGAATTATCGAACTGCTATCAGTAGTAATACTAGGCGGGTTCTAACTACGGGGCAATGAGGGAGGATGAGGGGCGAGGGGAACCCATGGCGCGGGGGAATGACGTCACGCGGGGTGGGGGAATGACGTCACGCGGGAGGCGTCCGCGATGTATCGCGAGGGGTCCGCGGGGAGGGGGAAGCGTCCGCGATTTTGGTACCGGGTCCGCGAGGGGTCCGCGGGGAGGGGGAGCGTCCGCGATTTTAGGGTCCGCGAGGGGTCCGCGGGGAGAGAGGAATCCGCGAAAGACCGCATGAAGTTTTTTTTGGGTGAGGGGTCCGCGGGGAGAGAGGAACGCGAAGGAGAGCGCGAGGCACACGTGAGAGAGATGACGCAAGCGAGGCGTATATGCAAGAGCGAGAGAGATAGTGCAAGATGGCTAGGTAGCGAGATGACGCGAAGGAGAGCGCGAGGCGCACGCGAGAGAGATAACGCAAGAGCGAAAGAGATAGCGCGAGATGATGAGAGGTAGCGAGATGACGCGAAGGAGAGCGCGAGAGCTGATGCAGCGAAGGAGAACGCAAAGAGAGAAGCGTTCGTAAGAGAGAATTTTTTAAATATTTTTTTTTTATAATATTTTTTTTAAATTAATATTTTTAATAGGAGGAAGGGGAGAGAGGACTTATTCTAAAATAAATACATTTATTTAATATTTAAAATAATGTTTATTTATAAAATAGGTGTGTGTGTGCAATGATACAATTTTGTGTGTGTGTATGTGTGTGTGTAAATTTAAAAATTTAAAATATAAAATATATAAAATATAAAATATAAAATATAATATAAAATATAAAATATAAAATATAAATTTGAAATTTGAAATATTATAATACAATAATAATATATAAATATAAAATGTATAGGGGGATGTGGGGCGGTGTTGAGCGATGGTGATGGTGATGATGAGGTGATGATGTTTGAAGCAGCAAGCGGTGGCGACGGCTGGGCGAGACTCCTGTATAACACAAGAAATATTAATAATCTTTAAAATTTTTTATTTATTATAAATTTAAAGAGATACTTACTACATTTATTCCTTCTCAAAGAAGTCGCCATGCTCACAAGGAAATTGCGATATCTTTTTTTTAAATTTTTTTTTTAAAATTTTTTTGTTATATCACAGGGGAAATCTCCAAGGAGATATCCTGGTTCCGCGGAGACGGAACTTAGGGTTTTAGGAAATTATTAGATATTTGAATTTGTAGAGTAGCTGTATGACGTTTTCTCAAACCTATTTCTCGTCCATGTATCATCTGGACGATTGAATTCACCGGAGTGTGTGTCGAAAGCGCAGGAACACTGGTATCTATGCTTAATTAACATTTGCGTAGAAATTTTCTTTCTCTTTCAAGTCGCGCGATTCGAGCTGTCCGTGATTGCAAATTTTTAATTAAAAAGTTTTTCGGATTTATTGTCAGGTCTTCAAATGTCAAAAGTTCTTGTGAGCATTGTCCTTCTAACAAGTCGATACATTCATCACAATCTAACTCCCAGAACAGATAACTCACTTTACTACTTTCAGTCGGACGCACTGCTAAATTTTTTCTTTCCATCAAAGCACCAATTTCTAACACATCTTTTTCCAGTGATGCAATATATTTCATCAGAGTTGTCATCTTCACAGCACTTGCAGAATTCACACTTTAAGTGTTTTAATTTTTAACAGTTTAATATGTGCAAATAGGACACACACTGCACGATAAAATCTGATTTAGGGAGCACCTACAGTTGCAACGCGTTTTCCCTTCAATTAGAGTATATCTTACAGTTTCATGCAACCGCACAGCACGAGCATGCGAGTATAAGTCTGCTACTCTATGACACGACACATATATTATAATGTTGCTCCCCTCTTGATTTTAATTCTATATCTCTCTTCATCTCTTCATCTCTCTGTTCTAACTGGAGTATCATCTAGCTCATCATTTTTCTACATCTCCAAAGAGTTTTGTTGATAATGCATGTGCACATCATACTATTTATATACATATAGAACAGGGGCGGGAAAGAAAGAATTAAACACAGTTTAACAGTAAAATAATTTATTTGTTGCAAGCATTATAAATAATTTCATTTATAGCACAAGTTATCAATTCACAATCTATAAGTGATTCGCTATTAAACATATTACTATCACGTATCGCCTTTGCGGCATTGCTCACATCGTGGATATTATTGCGTTGTAATACATTTACAAATTGCTTAAATTTTTCATTAACACTATGAGTATTCTCACACAGCCAGGAATACATATGATCAATACATTTGTCGAAATCGAATAAATGTAGTAACGTTGATGGTTTCATGTACAAAGAATTATCAGATGAAGTAATTTTTATAATTTTTGAAGTATACATGTTAACCGCTTCGAGTGTCAGATCACTAATCCATAGCGGAGTTTCAGTTAGCTGCTCAATGTCTGCTCGTTTCCGCATTAGAGATTTCCATGTTTCAATGGGTAATATTATTTCATTGCCTCGATTATCACCGAGAGCCAATTCCACATAGAATATTATTCCGACGCTGATTCCTATTTCCAAATATTTGTATGATGTTGGGGTTAAGACGTATCTTCTTCCAAGTTTACGAGCCGCACGATGAGATGAAGCGCTACAAAAATTTTATTGAAAATAATTATTTAACAACAAAAAAAAAAGTTGTTTATTGAAAAATTCATTTAACAGATAATATTGAAACTTACTTGTCACATTTTTTCTTGTACAAAACATTGCTCTCTTGTACTGGAACGTAATAATTCATGCTGGCGGAGTACATTTTAAAAGAACCTTTTCAATCGAGTGATCAATGTAATACTAAATTATTTTTAAATTTTATCCATAATATCCATTGTGATGGGGTGGGGATTATTGCTGATCCGATATTATTTTCAACCAATCAAAGCGCCGATGCACAGCTGCTGCTATGACATCAGTCCCAGGTGTTCAAAATGCAACATATTCAAAATTTTCAAGCGCCGATGCGCGGCTGCTATGACATCATCCTCAAATGAAATGTTAGAATTATTGTCAAGGTCAAAATGTGCAAAATGCAACATATTCAAAATTTTCAAGCGCCGATGCGCGGCTGCTATGACATCATCCTCAAATGAAATGTTAGAATTATTGTCAAAGTCAAAATGTGCAAAATGCAACATATTCAAAATTTTCAAGCGCCGATGCGCGGCTGCTATGACATCATCCTCAAATGAAATGTTAGAATTATTGTCAAGGTCAAAATGTGCAAAATGCAACATATTCAAAATTTTAAGCACCAATGCACTGGCTGCTGTCATCCCCCAGGTGTTCAAAATGCAACATATTCAAAATTTTCAAGCGCCGATGCACGGCTGCTATGACATCATCCTTAATGAAATATTAGAATTATTGTCAAGGTCAAATGTGCAAAATGCAACATACTCGAGTTTTTCAAGTGTCAGTGATCAAATAAAAATGCTGGTAAGGAGGCATACTCTGTCAGTATCTTTGTCAGAGGTTCAGCAAGAGCATCTCAAATATTTGGCACAATTGGAAGCAAGTTTGTTGGAGCAAGCCACAAGGGTGAATTCGGTGGAAGAATATATTGTGTGGGAGCAGCAATGTGACGAATACATCGAATCACTGGAAGAACAAAGTCGAATAAAACGACCACGATTACCGATCAGAGTTCGACAATCGCTTGTCTCCCAAATCGCGCGTCTCGAAGGATTGAAGAATTCGGTATGCAGACGTTTTGTACATGCAGGTGCCGGAAGCAGTTCGCGAGACATCGGACTCATATGGCGAGAGATTGATACGGCGTTCGAGAGTCGCATCTTGACTGGTGCGGTGATAAACAGCAATCACATCGAACCTCGTCAATTTCTAGAGGAGGCCAAAGACATTGTGATTAGACACGTGCAAAAAGTGTTGCAAAAACACACTAGTGTGAAAGTGAACACTATATTTAATGGCGAGTTCATGTCGGGCGATAAGCGTGCTAATAAAAGTATCAATACGAAAAACTTTGAAATCTTTCGCACCTCCGATTTACATGATTGGTACAAACGCCGCGTTATCGACCCCACACTAGCATCGCTAGAAGAGTTTCAAGAACGCGATAGTGGTTGGGCATTGTCGCGAATAAATAATTTAATTGTAAATATAAACAAGTATAATCCAATGCGTGCGGGATGTCACATTAAATTGCCGCGAGAAATAATGATGAAAAGAGCGGTGGTGAACGTGCAATCAAAAGACAATGCATGTTTTGCGTGGGCGGTGGTCGCAGCTCTATACCCCGCCGAAAGAAATGTGCAACTAGAATCTTCATATCCCCATTACACAACAGTGTTGAATCTCCAGGACATTGAGTTTCCAGTGACTGTGAATCAAATTAAGAAATTTGAACTATCAAACAACATTTCGATAAATGTGTACAGCATCGAAGAAAAGAACATTGTCTCGATACGTCTCAGCGAGCAGAAGAAAGACAGACACATCAACTTGCTGTACGTGGAAGACAGCAACAGCGTTGGACATTTCACCTGGATCAAGAATCTCTCCCGACTTGTCAGCTCACAATTGAGCAAAAACAATGACAGAAAATATATCTGCGATCGGTATGTATATTTATTGCAAATTATATATTAAATAATCATAAAATAATTATAAAGTGTTTATAATTGTTATTTTACAGATGTCTGCATTATTTCGGTTCGGAAGACAAGTTGCAGTCACATATAGTAGACTGCGGAAAGATGAATGACTGCGCTATCCGGTTACCGAGCGATAAGGACAAGTGGTTCGCGTTCAACAACTTTAATCGCAAAGAGCGACTTCCTTTTGTCATATACGCTGACCTCGAATGTGTGCTGACAAAGACGGAAGAAGAAAAAAACTTTCAACATCACCAAGTATTTAGTATAACATATTATGTACATTGCTCATATGACGATTCATTATCCGAGTATTATTCTCGTAGTGTAGATTGCGTTTCGTGGTTTTCCAAACAACTACAAAATTTAGCGATACGCGTAAAGAATATTTTAGCAACTAACGTCCCTATGGTAAATTTAACATCAGACGAGTGGGAAAAATTTCATAGCGGGACGCATTGTCATATATGTGAGAAACCATTCACGCAAGATGACGATACACGCGTACGCGATCATTGCCATCTGACCGGACGATACAGAGGTCCAGCACACTCAAATTGCAACTTAAATTATAAAAACTCTTTTTGCATTCCAATAGTATTTCATAATTTATCCGGTTACGACTCACATTTCATAATTAAGGAAATAGCTACAGCGTTCGAAGGGGGAATCGAATTACTTCCAAGAACTAAAGAAAAATATATATCATTTACAAAAAATGTTCAAATTGCAGAAGACAAATCCAGAAATATTAAATTACGTTTTATCGATTCATATAAATTTCTCAATACTAGTCTCGACAAATTGGCATCATTTCTAAGTAAAGATAAATTTACAATTGAAATTTCAAAATTTATCCACCGAAAATTTCAATTTATTAACACGGAAAGGTGTCTTTCCGTATGAATACATCAACTGTTTTGAAAGGTTGCATGATACATGTCTACCGCCCCGCGAATCATTTTACAGTTCCTTGACCGGCGACACTGTATCCGAGAACGATTACGCGCACGCTGAAAACGTATGGGAGCGGTTCTCCATTCGAACGCTGGGCGAATATAGCGACTTATATTTAAAAACTGATGTCTTGTTATTAGCCGACATTTTTGAAAATTTCCGGGATAAATGTATCGAGAGTTATGGGCTCGACCCCGCGTATTACTATACTCTCCCCGGGTATACGTGGGACGCCATGTTAAAGCACACAAAAATTACGTTCGAATTACTTACAGACGTTGACATGGTAATGTTTATCGAACGGGGTATACGCGGCGGTCTGAGTCAATGTTCAAACAGATATGCACACGCTAATAACAAGTACATGCAGTCGTACGATCCATTGAAACCATCTTCATATCTAATGTATTTCGATGTAAATAATTTGTATGGATGGGCAATGTGTCAACCATTGCCTTATGCTGATTTTCAATGGGTCGACGATGTATCTAATTTCGACTCATCATCTATCGCGCTCGATTCACCCACAGGCTACATCCTCGAGGTAGATTTAGAATATCCGCGACATCTTCACGACACGCACACTGACCTACCGTTTTGCCCGACACGCGACAAGCCGCCAGGCAAGCGGGAAGATAAGCTTCTCGCAACGCTATATGATAAGAAGCGATATGTGATACACTACCGCAACCTGCAGCAATGTACGCGTCACGGCCTTCGCGTTGCAAACATACATCGCATATTACAATTCGCGCAATCTCCATGGCTTCGAAATTATATCGAACTTAATACGCAATTTAGAACACACGCGAAAAATGATTTTGAAAAAAATTTATATAAATTGATGAATAATGCAGTATTCGGCAAAACGATGGAAAATGTGCGTAATCGGGTTGATGTAAAACTTATCACACATTGGGAAGGAAGATACGGTGCAGAGGCAATGATTGCGAAACCAAATTTCCACAGTAGAAGCATCTTTTCGGAAAATCTTATTGCTGTAGAATTACGTAAACTCGAAGTAAAATTTTACAAACCAATCTATGTCGGCATGTGCATACTCGACATCTCCAAAACATGTTTATACGAATTTCATCACGAGTACATGTCACCGCTATATCGCGACAGATGCAGGGTAATGTACCGACACAGACAGCCTAATATACCACATCGAATGTGAAGATGTGTACGAGAATATAAAGCGCAACCTCGACAAATTTGATACGAGCGATTACGCTGCGGACAATGTGTATGGTATACCGCTCGTGAATAAAAAAGTACCTGGTCTAATGAAAGATGAAAATAACGGTGTGATTATGACCGAATTTGTAGGGCTTAGAGCAAAAATGTATGCCTTGCGAGTGGATGGCAAGAAAAATACGAAAAAAGTAAAAGGAGTCAAGAGTAACGTTGTCGCGAGAACGATAACGTTTGATGATTATACGCGGTGTTTGAATGAAGAGATTGAAATGACACGTAGTCAGTCATGTATAAGATCAAAATTGCATGAAGTATACACCATTCGCGAGACGAAAATTGCTCTAAGTCCTCACGATGACAAGCGGTATATCATACCTGAAACCACTGATACACTACCATGGGGACATTATAAAATACCTTTGTAAATAATATTTGTTGTAAAATATGTATATTTTGTATAAATATGTATATTATATGTATATTTGTATTTATAAAATTATTAGATAAATATATTGTAAAATAAAGAGTGTACAAATATTTTAAATAAATGTTTATAATACATTATTTTTATGAATCCATGAGTTGTGAGATTTATCCAGTCCCAACCATTTCACATAAACATCATCACCTCTTTTCCGCAAAACCTTTTCCACGAGATATACATCGGGATTTGCAACATGATGTAACTCGTACTCGTAGAATCCTCCGGCGACGGAATTTCCGCGCGAATCTTCAAGTATATATGTCGCAGGATTAGTTTTCTGCACTTTGATAATTTTAAATAATTCGGTAGTCCAATTTGGTGTAAAACCTTTTTCGAAGATGGTCTTGAATTTACTCACGCGTAGCTGACAGCCTACTTTGAATCTTGCCGGAGCAGCAATTTTTACGTTACTGTATATCGTATTTAAAAGTTTTTCGGCAATCTCCGGAGTAACATCGATAGGTTTCATGCCGATAGTGCGATGTTTTCGCGCATTGTACTCTGCAACGAGTCGCGACAGCGCGTCGATCCACTTGTAATTGCCATTAAGTGTAAACATTTTCCACATATTGTTCTTTAAAGTACGATTAAATCGTTCCACCACTGAGGCTTTCATAACAGAATACGTCGAGTAATGATTGATGTTGTGATTTTTTACGAGTTTCTGCACATTTGCATTGTAAAATTCTTTTCCTCTATCGGTTTGTATGTTTCTCGGACATCTCTTGCCATCTCGAATTATCTCAGCGATAGCGTCAGCTGTTTCGTGTCCGCTCTTATTCTTGAGCGGCACGGCCCATGCATACTTGCTCAACACATCGATGACGGTGAGTATGTAATTGTATCCTTTGTTGACTCTTGCATAAGGACGCATCTCGACCACGTCAGCTTGCCACAGGTCGTCGTATCCACGTACTATGACGCGTCTACGCGGAAAATTTCTTCTCGCTGGAGCGTGCAATTCCTCCACGAGTAGCTGCTTTTCAGAGGTGTTTGATCGAGGCATATTTGTAATAATGTGATATAATTTTCACGTACAGTTCTTTATGTATCTTTTGAGGTAGTCTGCGTTACAGCCATTTTATCCAGCGTTAATAATAGCGCCTGCATTATTCCTTTCAAGCCTGATTATTTTTTTCTCAATTTCTTTCTGTTGATCTCTCAAAAGCTTGACACTCGCTTCGACATATTGTTTGTTGGCTGCATCATTATCATCTTCCGGTTGCGCTACACGTCGTATCTTGCGCGACCTTGCATCATAGCCGGAGGCTGTTAGACACAGAGTGTTATCGCGCACGTAATTTCTTAGTAATCCATTCCATTGATAATATGAATTATTATTCGACGTTCCAAGTGATAATCCAAATTTATTAATCGACATTTCGATACCACTAATATTGACAGACTGACTCGTATCGTGGATGTATAACTTATTTTATAATAATGCCAGCTTCGTAAAGTTCCTCGATAATCGACAATATTTCATTGCCGTGGGCGTTGTTGCCGGCTTGACGTGAAGCTTCGAGCAATCGCAGACGATCTACCAACTCGTTGGGATCATTCCAATGCACGTAATCAATCTTATTATTGTTTAAGGTCATAGCATGCGGTATACCTTTTCCAGATTTTTTATCAGAGAATAATGGTGCGATTATATATTTATATTTGTATCCCTTGTTACCTAATACTGGATGATTCACATTACCATTTCGTCTGTGCGCATTTGTTCTTATTAATATACTTTTGTAGTTTTGCAAGTCATTTGCAGTATATATTTCATCGTCGGGAATTCTCTTCAAAACCAGCTCGTAAAGACCTGCTGTTCCAACGTATTTTGATCCATCGATAATTATATTATAATTTTTATCCACATTGAAATTTTTATTACCGAGCATCATTCCTTTGTCGATAAATTTAACACCGTATACGTAATCCATCTTGGAATTTTTATCTTGACTCAATATAGCTGCCACATATTTTTGAGCAAGTGAACCCAGGTGATTTCGCAATGAATTTTGACCCTTAGATGTTTGTAATGAATGTTGAATCGATGTCATAAGCGATTCAGGTGAAGTCTCGAAAATTTCCTCGATAGATGTCTTATCATGTAATAATTGTCTTGGTTGTACATCTTGTATCGGAGTAGAAGTAGTTGCATCCAATAATTGTTGCATTCGCCTGCTTTTGATTCGCTTTGGAGTAGAAGTTATACCGCTCAATGATATATTTGATCGCTTTGTTTTAAACTCTTTTTTCTCTCCGAGCATACTCGATGGTACAATCTTTTCTTCACCAGACTCAACACCGACTATATTTTCAACAAGCTGTTTCAGAGATTGGTTTAAAATGCCTCTCCAATGCATCGTCCTCCTCCATTTTACCAGTTTTCAAGAAACGATATTTTTTGCGGATTGAATCGCTCGTTTTCGCAATCTCTTTCACAATCTTTTCACGATCGTTATTCATCATGTTGCAATTTAGACGTTGCTCGATCAATGTGTCGAAAGCGACTAATTGCTTTGCGGTATTGCAAATTCATTAAATCCTTTTCTATATCGTCCATTAGTCAGCGGACTGTCCTTGTCAATCGTCGCGAATCCATATTTATGTTGCCAACATTTCTGGCAAAAAGCGCGAAAATTATCGTAAGACATATCTGTATTTACGTGATCGTTGTACACATGTTTCAAGTTTGTCCCATCTTGTTTAAATAAAATTAATAAGTTTGCATTGTCACGTATAAGATGCTTGGGTATCTTGGCATACGTTTGACAAAGATAGAAACAGTCGACGCTCGAGTGTCGTCCCATTGCAAAGTACTCTCTTATCATATCTTGCTTGTCGCATGCCACGTCATCAAAGATAAAAATGGAATTCGGAAGCGCCTCACTCGGTGGAATGACATCGCTATTATTAGAGAATGTAAAATAACCAATTCCTTCTATCAGTGATAGCAAATTTTCCAAATATTGATATTTCGGTTGTTGAAGCGATTTCGAGTAAACGTTCATGTTTTCGAAGCAAACGCCGTGCGGGCTTTCTATCAAACTAATCAACGTGTTAGTTTTACCGCAATTCGAGGGGCCGCAGATGATTCCGCGTATAGTATTTGGTAGCATGTTTCCATGTCTGCGTATTTCTTTATCCAACATTAACCGTGTTTTATCGTCGAAATTTGTAACTTTGATTATCGTCGATTGCTGAACGAACCGCATGTTTTCTCTCGAATGAATGAATGAGTCATGGAGAGCCTATTTATAGCTGCGCGGAACTATGAATCGCTCAGTATCGAAAAAATGTTTGTTCTGCTAACAAGTGCTTTCGATATTCACGGTTTAAGCGCCGAACAGCTGCAATTTGTGCCAAAAGCATTTTTATTGCGATACGAAAATCACATCCACTACGTGTGGGACAAGCTTCCGGAACACATAAAGGCGGATCCAGAGATTCAGACCTGTCGCCGCTGTTTCAAACATTACAATCGACCGTGGCAGCAAACGCACATCGACGGTCCAGCGCCGATGATAAAGGATTGCAGCGAATGTCAACGAAAATAGGTAGTGGTCTCTTTAATCGCGCGATAAACGCACTTCCGATCGAATTCCATATCCCCGGCTATCAGTTTTGCGGTCCGGGGACTCATTTGGAAAAGCGATTGGCTAGAGGTGATCGAGGTATTAATCCATTGGATGCCGCATGTCGCGAGCACGACATTGCATATTCTCAAAGCAACGCCCTCAGAGAACGACACGTTGCTGACAATATACTCGCTGCGAAAGCGCGAAAACGTATTACTGCGAGAGATTCGACTCTTGGTGAAAGAGCAGCCGCTACGACTGTTTGGGCAGCTATGAAAGCAAAGACAAAATTCGGTATGGGGATGAAGGTGCAAAAATCTTTGAAAAAGAAGAAGAAACGAATACTACCTGTGGCGAAGCGTGGTGGTATCTTGCCAATTTTACCATTGTTGGGAGTTCTCGGTTCGTTGGCCGGTGGAGCAGCGGGAGTCGCAAAGGCTGTGAATGATAGCAAGGCTGCGCAACGTCAGCTTGAAGAAATGCAACGTCATAATCGCGCTATGGAAGGTCGTGGAGTTTATCTCGCTCCATACAAGCGTGGACAGGGATTCTCAACTAAGAAAAAAAAAACGTAAAAAAAACGCTAAAAATGCCTGTGGGTGTAACAACTAATGTACAATTGCAACAACTGGCAAGACGTATGCGTATACCATTCTTTAGAGGTGTTTTCATGCGCAATAATTTACCGATAAGCGGTATACGACAAAATGAAAGCGGTATTGTAAATTTGGATGACGTTGATGGTTCCGGTACCCATTGGGTAGCATATGTAAAGAGAGGAAATCGAGCAATATATTTCGATAGTTTTGGCAATCTTCAACCACCCAAAGAATTCGTGCAATATTTAAATGTTGCGAAAATAGAATACAATCACACATTCTATCAAAATTATAATCAGAATAATTGTGGACAATTGTGTTTACGATTTCTTCAAACGACTGATATAAAGCCTGTCAATCATCACGATTCAGTTTGACAACATGTCGCTAACACTAACGTTGACTGGCAAAAGTAGCGTTCTCGCTGTAAGCTACTTTCCAGCTATAGATTTATCGAATGGTAATTATGAGCTCGGTTTAACAGATTTTGAAACTTATCATACGATACCGAATGTAAATTCTAAGAATAATTCTAAGAAAAATTTTACTTTGATAACGATGACAAGGAAATTACGATACCCGAAGGATCATACGAAATACAAGCTATAGATGAGTATCTGAGACGTGCAATTTCACAATATCCTTCCAATAAAGAGCAGAATGAAGATGCAATAGCGCTTCGCGCCAATCATAATACTCTAAAGAGCGAAATCAAATGCATCTATAGAATAAATTTTAGTAAACCAGACAGCATTGGATCGCTGTTGGGATTTTCGTCGAATCGTATATTGCAACCTCACAAATGGCATGATTCGGATTTACCTATAAATATTATTAGCGTGAATATTATCCGTATAGAATGTAGCGTCACCACTGGTGCGTACAGTAATGACAAGCGCGTACACACGATACATGAATTTTCACCGAGCGTGCCGCTAGGATATAAGATATTGGAAACGCCTGCACAGATCATTTATCTGCCGATCGTCGTACGGAGCATTACTGATCTAACGATACGCATTGTTGATCAAGAAGGACGATTGCTGGATTTTCGAGGAGAGGAAGTTACTGTAAGATTACACGTACGGCATCGACAAAATTAGCGTGTGATGCTCGTGCTAAATGATACGGAGCACGTGAGAGACAATAATTTTACGAGGGACAATACTTTTGCGAGAGCAGCTGCGGCAGTGAGCGACAATAATCAGAGATCTCGTTACACTAAAAAGAAACTCAGCGCATTGAATCGCGAATTTTTAAAATCATTGGGATTCATCGTACGAAAAGATGATTGATATTTTGAATATTGGTGGTGAATCAGTCTTTAATGATCGTATCGTCAAGGTTGAGACACATACTTACAATTCATACGCCAACTCATCGTTTGGACATAGCGATGAGATACGGATGGCTATACACCACCAGGATTTGTACATGTTACCGTGCGAAAGCTTTCTGTATGTTGAGGGAAAGTTGAGGATATCTAAAATAGATGCAAATGAAACGCTGGTATTGGCAAATAACTGCGTTGCGTTCATGTTTGATGAAATTCGATATGAACTCGATGGTGTGGAGATTGATCGCAACGGAACCGTTGGAATAACTTCTACGTTGAAAAATTATGTCTCTTTAACTACCGAGAGAAGTAAAATCTTGAAGAATGCCGGGTGGGATATGACACATAATGGATCATGTGGTGATAGTTGCATGTTTAACTTTTGCGTACCGCTCAACATGCTGTTGGGATTTTGCGAAGATTACAAGCGAGTTGTGATTAATGCTCGCCACGAATTAATTTTGATACGTTCGCGCAACGACAATTGTCTGTATGGACCTGCTGAAGCTGATATTGAATTGATCAAGATACAATGGCGTATGCCGCATGTAATATTGAACGAAATCAATAAACTATCCTTGTTACGAACATTGGAAAGCGGGCGATTCTTAAACATGAGTTTTCGCTCTTGGGATCTGTACGAATTTCCGCTGTTACATAGTACAACCAAGCATTCATGGACTGTGAAAACCGCCTCTCAGCTGGAAAAGCCGCGATATGTGATCTTTGCACTGCAGACTTTTAAAAAGAATGTTATGACAAAAGATGTTACTACATTCGATCATTGTAAATTAGCCAATGTTAAGCTATATCTAAACTCGGAATCTTATCCCTACGATGATTTAAATTTAGATTTTGATAAAAACAGATGGTCGATTCTGTATGATATGTACTCTCGTTTTCGCAAATCTTATTACGGGTGTGATATTGAGAATGTACTAACTATCGCAAAATTTCTACATTGCGGTCCTCTCGCAGTTATTGATTGTTCGCGACAAAATGAATCTGTCAAAAATTCTACCGTGGACGTGATAGAATTTGAATGTAAGGAAGATGTACCGGCAAATACTACCGCCTATTGTCTCATTTTGCATGATCGTGTTGTCGAATATTGTCCGTTGACCAACATAGTTCGTAAAATTACTTAATCAGCATTTATCCTCGATATAAAAGATTGAGATTTTTAACAATCGACATCAGTCGTCCAACATTCTTGCAACAATATGGATGTACCGACGTTTGTGGATCTACAAGGATTTATTTTCAATAAACAGTTTATTGTGAAGGAAGCGGCGATCCTGAGAAGAGGATTCATTGTTTCACATTATTTTTTCGCATGCCCCGTACCATGGGGTGTGCTCATAAAATCGGAGAGAAGTCAAGCCTCATGGTTGACTCGAAATCATCATGGATTGCAATGGGTAGATGGAAACGTTCCATACAGCATGGCTCAGCGTTTGATTACAACAGCTATCGCTGGTATGATACAAGAAGAAGAAGAGTCATCCTCTTGTGTACGTAAAAGGCCATGAGAAGCGAGAATGGTTGATCGATATAATGGACGATGCGAGAAACGGTTTCATTATTGAGACCTTAGATGCAGACTATGAAGATATTCCTACCTTAAACAACTTAGATACTATCTATAGCCTATGTTGCGATAAACATGTAAAAAATTGTGCTTTAGAAAATGTATTTAAAATATTTAATTGGTGGTCAAATCATCGCAATGATTCGCCACACCCTTTTTTTTAATAAATTAATATTAAAATAATATTCTCTTTGTTCTCTCTCTCACTCCTTTTCCTCATATGCATACAAGAATTATATGTCCGCACGTGCTCGTATTAATTTCAGTATGCGACAGGATTCTTATGTTATAATTTTAAATGTAGTCGATCGAGGTTTGAAGGTAGTTGATTGAGGTACGAACGTGGTTCGAAAGTGGTTGATTGATGTTCGATCGATGTTCGAACGTGGTTTGAAAGTGGTTCGAAGGTAGTTGATTGATGTTCGATCCAGGTTTGAAGGTGGTTGATTGAGGTACGAACGTGGTTCGAAAGTGGTTGATTGAGGTACGAACGTAGTTCGAAAGTGGTTCGAAGGTGGTTGATTGATGTTCGAAGGTGGTACGAACGTGGTTCGAAGGTGGTATGAAAGTGATTCGAAAGTGGTTGATCGAGGTATGAAAGTGGTTCGAAAGTGGTTCGAAGGTGGTTGATCGATGTTCGATCGAGGTTCGAAGGTGGTTGATCGAGGTATGAAAGTGTTTCGATCGAGGTATGAAGGTGGTTGATCGATGTATGTACGTGGTTCGATCGAGGTTCGATTGTGGTTCGAACGTGGTTCTATTGACGTTCGATTGTGGTTTCAATTTTAAATATTATTCATATACTTATTCTCATCATGGAATCTTTGTCTCGGACCATCTGTTTTCTTATCTCATGTACTGAGTAAGCGTTCAAGCTAATTCTTATGTCATACATCTCCTACTTTTCCTACTGAGAGCGGGTCTATCTCCGCGATGTTCGTCATAAAGTTTTTAACGTTTGACGCGTTAGTATCTTAAACAGTTTAAAATGGAATTTATTGGAGAGAGAGTGCGCCATGACGATCGACCCAGGTGGGTCGATATGATATTTCGTGACGATCGACCCATGTATCATGACTTATGGTATGAGTCGGAGCGTGAGGTGCATATTAGGTGGGTGCGGATAGGTCGGGAGTATGACCGATATTATAATGACCTGCTGTGGGGCGACATAGAGGAAGAGGTCCCTGACGGCGAATGGGATGATGTGTGCTGCCTTCGCCAGTTGTTCGGGGAGGAACCTTATCCTTCCGAACATGTCCCGGAGCCATTATGGGCCTAGTAAGTATTTCTTTTCATTTATAAATTATTAAAATAATAAATTGATTAATAAAATAAATAATAATATAATTAATAAAAATTTCTGTTATGTAGAAGTTCCGCCCTGCCGCCTCGCAGCCACCGCCCCACCGCCACCTCGCAGCCACCACCTCGCAGCCTCCGCCTCGTACCACAAGTGGTGATACATGGGTCGATCGTCACGGAATATCATATCGACCCATGTGGTTCGATCATCATGACGCAGCCATCAATGTATTTTATATGTATATAATATTTCAAATTTCAAATTTATATTTTATATTTCATATTTTAATTTTTATATATTTATTTACATTTTATATTAATTTATATTTTATATTTTATATATTTTATATTTTAAATTCACACACACACACACACAAAATTGTATCATTGCACACACACCTATTTTATAAATAAACATTATTTTAAATATTAAATAAATGTATTTATTTTAGAATAAGTCCTCTCTCCCCTTCCTCCTATTAAAAATATTAATTTAAAAAAAATATTATAAAAAAAAAAATATTTAAAAAATTCTCTCTTACGAACGCCTCTCTCTTTGCGTTCTCCTTCGCTGCATCAGCTCTCGCGCTCTCCTTCGCGTCATCTCGCTACCTCTCATCATCTCGCGCTATCTCTCTCGCTCTTGCATCATCTCTCTCGCGTGCGCCTCGCGCTCTCCTTCGCGTCATCTCGCTACCTAGCCATCTCGCACTATCTCTCTCGCTCTTGCATATACGCCTCGCTTGCGTCATCTCTCTCACGTGTGCCTCGCGCTCTCCTTCGCGTTCCTCTCTCCCCGCGGACCCCTCACCCAAAAAAAACTTCATGCGGTCTTTCGCGGATTCCTCTCTCCCCGCGGACCCCTCGCGGACCCGGCACCTAAATTGCGGACGCTCCCCCTCCCCGCGGACCCCTCGCGGACCCGGCTCCAAAATCGCGGACGCTCCCCCAACCCGCGGACCCCTCGCGGACCCGGTACCAAAAACGCGGACGCTTCCCCCTCCCCACGGACCCTTCGCGGTACATCGCGGACGCCTCCCGCGTGACGTCATTCCCCCTCCCCGCGTGACGTCATTCCCCCGCGCCATGGGTTCCCCTCGCCCCTCACCCCCCCTCATTGCCGTAGTTAGAACCCGCCTAGTATTACTACTGCTATCTAACTACAATGAGTGGTAGTGGTAGTGAACGGCCTAGCAACAGCTGCGAACGAGGGTACGAACAACTCAAGCAGGGTTGCGAACGAGGCTACGAACAAGTCATTAAAGGCTACATACAAGGCTACTATCAACTCAGGAACGGTTGCGAACGGGTCAGGAACGGTTGCGAACGGGTCAGGAACGGCTACGAACGGGTTAGAAACGACTGTGAACAAGGCTGCGAACGAATCAAGAACGATTTTCGAATGGGTCAAGAACGGAAGTAAACAACGCAAGAACGGCTATGAACGGCTCAAGAACGGGTCAAGAACGGCTACGAACGGCTCAAGAACGGGTCAAGAACGGCTACGAACGGCTCAAGAACGGGTCAAGAACGACTATGAACGGCTCAAGAACGGCTCAAGAACGGGTCAAGAACGGCTACGAATGGCTCAAGAACGGGTCAAGAACGACTATTAACGGCTCAAGAACGGCTACGAACGGCTCAGTAACGGAAATGAGCGATAAAACAAGCAGCAGTAAATGACGATCGGGAAAAAAAACCGACGAAGCGATGAAACAACATAGTTTGGAGAGACGGCAGTTGGTGAACGAACTGCACGCGCCGGCGAGAAAAAATTTTCCCCGAAGACATGTCATAGTACGAGGATACGATGATCTGTGGCAACCCGACATCGTCGAGATGCGTCCGTATTCTCGTTTCAACAAAGGTTATCACTACATACTCACCATCATCGATGTGTTGAGCAAGTACGCGTGGGCCGTACCACTCAAGAGTAAAGGTGGAAGCGAGACGGCTGACGTTATCGCCGAAATAATTCGAGATAGCAAGAGATGCCCGAAAAACATGCAAACTGATATGGGGAAGGAATTTTACAACGCTGACGTGCAACGGCTTATACGGAAACATAACATCAATCATTATTTTACATATTCGGTAATGAAGGCATCGGTCGTCGAGCGATTCAATCGTACGCTGAAGAACGACATGTAGAAGATGTTTACGCTGAATGGAACTTACAAGTGGATCGACGCGTTGCCGCGACTCGTATCGGATTATAACGCGCGCAAGCACCGAACAATCGGCATGCGACCCGCCGACGTCACCCCCGCGATCGCTGATAAACTTTTAAAAACGGTATATAGTAACATAAAGATTGCTGCTCCGGCGAAATTCAAAGTAGGTGACTCGGTACGCGTTAGCAAGTACAAGAAACTTTTCGAGAAGGATTACACGCCAAATTGGACGACGGAGGTTTTTAAGATTGTTAAAATGCAGCGTACTAATCCCGTAAGCTATCTACTCGAGGACTATCGCAAAACATCTGTCGCTGGAGCGTTTTACGAGTATGAGTTGCATCGCGCGAATTATCCGGACGTGTATCTTGTGGAGAAAGTACTGCGCAGGAGGGGTGACGAGGTTTACATGAAGTGGCTGGGATTTGACAATTCACACAATTCTTGGATACATAAGGACAATGTGATTTAATTCATATAGACTATTTATTTTAAGAAAAATATAATGTGTACAACGTATAAAATATATAAAAATATACATGAAATATATGAAATACAAAATCTTTATTAATACATCCTTTTCTTTAATCGTTACAATATATTACACATATGTTACATAACAATATATCATACACACATACACACACACACACACACACATTATACTACATTATATTTTATAAGGGTATCTGGTAATGTCCCCATGGTAATGTGTCGGTCGAATCAGGTATAATATACCGCTTATCGTCGTACGGACTTAGAGCAATTTTTGTCTCGCGGATGGTATACACTTCGTGCAATTTCGATCTAATACATGACTGCTGACGTGTCATTTCAATCTCGTCATTCAGGCACCGCGTATAATCGTCGAATGTTATACTACGCGCTACGACATTAATTTTGACACCTTTTGCTTTTTTAGTGTCTTTTTTGCCGTCCACCCTCACCGCGTACATTTTTGCTCTGAGCCCGACGAATTCGGTCATTATCGCGCCGTTATTCTCGTCTTTCATCAAGCCTGGCATCTTTTTGTTTGCATGCGCTATACCGTACGCGTTGTCAATTGGATAATCGCTCGTATCGAATCTAGCGATATCGCATTTCATGTTCTCGTACACATCGTCGCACTCGATGTGATATATTAAACTGTCGGTGTCGGTGTACATTATCCGACATCTTTCACGATAGAGCAGTGACATGACTCGTAGTGAAATTCGTACAGACACACTTTCGATATATCGAGTATACACATACCAACATAGATTGGTTTGTTAAATTTTACTTCTAGTTTACGTAATTCAACTGCGATTAAATTTTCCGAAAAGACGCTCCTGCTATGGAAATTTGGTTTCGCGATCATTGCTTCCACACCGTATCGTCCGTCCCACTTTGTCAATAATTTTACATCTACATGATTTCGAACGTTTTCCATAGTTTTGCCGAATACCGCGTTGTTCATCAATTTGTACAAATTTTTTTCAAAATCATTTTTCGCTTGTGTTCTAAATTTTGTATTGAGTTCGATGTAATTGCGGAGCCATGCGGATTGAGTAAATTGTAATACGCGATGTATCTTTACGATACGAAGACCGTGACGTGTGCACTGGTGCAGGTTGCGATAATGTATGACGTAACGCTTCTTGTCATATAGCGTCGCGAGGAGCTTATCTTTCCGCTTGCCAGGCGGCTTGTCGCGCGTTGGACAGAACGGTAGGTCAATGTGTGTGTTGTGTTTATTTTGTGGGTACTCTAGATCAACCTTGAGAATATAACCTGTGAGCGAATCCGGAGCGATCGCGTTAACGTCAAAGTTTGAAATGTCTTCGACCCATCGAAAATCGGCATAAGGCAATGGTTGACACATTGCCCATCCATACAAATTATCCCATCCGCTATCACGTTCCTGAAACTCTTCGAGAGACGTCAATATGGTTTCGATGACGTGCCGCTCATACCACTCGCGTAAATCGGACGTGCTAAAGAGTTCATAATTTCTCGTGTTAATACTTTTGTTGGCCCGCTTATCACCTGTCACAAACTCACCGTTGAACACTGTATTTATTTTTACACAGTTGTGTATTTTTATAACGTCTTGCACTTGCTCGAGTACTACACTACTAGCATCTTCCAAAAATTGTCGCGGTTCGATATAGTCTGCGTTAATCACCGCACCGGTCAGTATACGATTTTCAAACGCGGTATCGATCTCTCGCCAAACGAGTCTTCCCGCGTTATTGTCGCCACTGTAATTACCACCACTGGATATAAATTGTCTCTGCAATCGAGTTTTTGCACCCTCGAGTCGCGCGATTCTAGCAACCAAAGATTGTCTATATCCAATCGAGAGTCGCGGACGCTTGACACGGCTGTTTTCTTCGAGCAGTTTGACAAATGCAGCGCAGCGCCCATTCAAAATACTCGCCCAAGGTGGCGATTTGATGGGACCGCTCCAACAGGTCGCGTTCAGTCTGCTCGATGTTTTCCATTTTTCCACACTTTTTAAAATCACGTTCTATAGAGCACTTGCACCCGCTATACTTTTTTTTTCGACCGACGTATCTGTGCGCTTGCAAATTACGTACTATGGTTTGAAGTGGCAGCAGTCCTTATTACATTTCGTCTAATCATTTCTTCCCCTCTTCATGATTAACGGATTGTTTAATTACATATCAGAAAGGTGATCTCCCTTCATCACGTTATCGCTTTTGACACAGAGCGGCCGGACATCGGCGCTCATTTTTGTTTATAAAAATTCAAGCGGCCGGACATCGGCGCTACTAAACAATGAGAAAGAATTCCGCTTAAGGGGAGGGGAAAGGTACCGCAAAGGCTGCCGAATATCGGCGCGTAATGCAACACGGTCTTTTACCGCGAAAAAAAACACGTGTCCCGACGTGTTCATTGCGATAAGCGCGACCCCCCAAGATCCCCTCAGATTGAGGAGGGGAGGTACCGCGTGGGTGGCCGAATGTCGGCAAAATTATCGCAAAATAATTCTTCCTAAACAATGAGGAAGAAACGTCACATATGGGAAGGGGAGGGGGAGGGTGGAAGTACCGCCAAAGCGCGTCGCCTTATGGGGGAGGGGAGGGGAAGTACCGCGAGGGCGGCTGAATATCGGCGCTCACTTTGCGGTGTTTTGTTTATAATAAAACATGTTAGATAATTCAAAGTAATACAATACGCTGTTTTGTTTATGAAAAACAATACGCGATAAGCGTCTCCCGCACAGCGATAAGCGCCCCCGCCCCGCGTGACGTCATCCCCCCTCGCCAACAAGATCTCCCCCGCCCCGCGTGACGTCATACCCCTCGCCATGGAGAACCCCCCCGCCCCGCGCCCCCCTCGGAGCCCCATGGGTTAGAACTCTCCTTGTATTCCTACTCCTTTATATTCTTAGTGACTAACTTTTGCAGCTTAAATAAAGTAACATAGATCACGCGGTCATACATCAAATAAATAATAACATTTCTGTTTGATTTAATCAATAAAACCGCAAATATTTTGTTTCGGAAAAGCATTCATAAATTTTCTTTTTTTAATTTTTTTCTGTTATTTTTAATATCTATGATTATTGAAATTGTTTTGGAAAAGACTTCAATCGTAGGTGTTCAAAGATGCATGGTTTCATTTAAAAAATAAAGATGACCTTCAAATCTCCTAAAAACCTCCTTGGAAAAAAATATTCAATTCCGCAACATATCTTTTTCGATCATTTTATTTTAAGCATTTTTTTAAAATTGTAGAAATTATTCGGGTGGCTGATCTTAAGTATCCTGTGTATGTATATACATTCCATACATACATATATGTATAATGTATATATGTATATACAGGGTATTCATTGTAACTGTTTGCACGGTTTTTATGACGTTTTCGATAATTTGAAAAAGTTTATATAGTGAAAATTAATCTGTTTTATACAAGCTATCATACACAATAAAAAAATTTTTAAACAAATTTGGAAACAAATTTTTTTTATAAAATAATAAATGTCATTTTAAACTTTTTAAATAGTACTATTCGATTTTTTTAATAACTTAATTTCTCGTTATATTGGTGTAAAAAGTTATAAAAATAGAACGACTAAAAAGTGAATAGTTTACAAAATATTTTATATTTCAATTTGAAACATAATCTCTTATGTATACTATGAATTATCTTATGAAATATTTATTTTTCGATAATCTTGCTTAATATTTTTACGCCCAAAATAATCAGAAAAATTAATTTGTGTAAAGAAAATTCATAATTTTTTTTCAAAGAAAAGTTTATGTAAATGTATGTAAATTGCAACTAGCAGTTACATATCTCTTTTTTAAAACACCTATGTTTTTTTAACCAATTGATTCCTGTCATTATTTTGTAAATTAAAGTATTAAGATAAGATTATCGAAAAATAAATATTTTACGCTATTTTATAGTTTATGAAAGATTGTCAAATTAAATATAATATTAATATATTTTATAGTTTATGCAAGATTATGTTGAATTAAAGTATATAATATTAATGTATAAAATATCTCGTAAACTATTCACTTTTTGGTCAGCTTACCATATAACTTTTTATGCCGAATATGTTGGATAACGAGGAATCAATGTATGTAAGAAAAGAATGGTTTTATTTAAAAAATTTAAGGTAATACTGTTTTTTTTATGAAAAAAAATATTTTCCAAATTGTTATTGTATGTGTTAACTTGTGTGAAACAGATTAATTTTTATTATATAATTTTTTTATTAATTGTCGGAAACTTCTTAAAAATTGTGTGGAGATAATTTTGAATAAAAAATGTTATATAAACATAATGGTCCTGTCTTTGATAATTACCTGCACTGTATCGACGAATCAAGGAATCATGCACAAAATACATTATTTATATAAATTTTATTTGTTGCATCAATAATTTTTTGATACAATTGTTCACGGGTGTTTATTTCAACATTGTACACTATCTGTCAAGGTTATTATGTAAATATTAAAGGACCACACAATGTTTATATTTTTTATTCAGAATCTTCTCAAATAATCTGTTAAAGCTTTTTACACTCGTTTTGAATCATCCTGTATATACAGAGTCTCACAATTTTCGTACAATATTTGATTAGTATAACAAAATATTATATTATTTTTTATTAATTTATAAAATATAACTGTTTATTATTTATTTGACATTAATATTTACTATTTTATTTTCAGATATGCAGTAACAACATGGAAAAAATAATAGTTAAATATAATAATTATTATTTCTAATAATATTAATTATAATATTATATTAAGTATTATATAAGAAATTTAGTATTATAGTTGTAATTGTATATACATATATGTTACATGTTTGTGTTTATATTATTTATATTTGTTTTATATTTCTTCCTGTTATATTTTTTCCGTATTTGTACTGAATTATTAATATAGATTTTGTACATAAATTGTAAATAAGTTAATAATTTAATAAAATGATGATGATAACAATGATGATGATGACGAAAATAATGATAATGACGACAATGATGATAATGACGACAATGAGGATGATGATGACAATGATGATGATGATGATTTTTGTGTAAATTTGCGTTTAAACTTCTAAAAATTAAATTTCAATAAATTATAATTTCAATAATTAAAATTTGCATAATTTAATTTATTTGTTTAAGTTCTAATAGACAATATTTGTTTTATAAATTGCATTTTAACATAGTATTTCTATTTTTTTTCTTCATACATATTTCTATTAAAAATCTAAAAAATTTTAGTAGTTTAGCAGTTTGTTTAATTTTTAATAATTAATGCAATTTTGTTTTTATTAGTATAGTATATCTATATTAATTATTTTTTTCGTATATTTTTGCATTTAAAATTTCAAAAATTAAATTTTAAATAGTGTGCTTAAATGTTTATGTAAATTTAAATTTTAATAGTTAATATATATTTATGTGTTTTAATTAGCAAAGAATTACTCTTACATATTTTTTTGTATATATATTTTTAAAGTATAAAAGATTAAATTTTAGTTGTGTGCCACAAGTTGTGTGAATTTAAATAGTATAATATATACATATATTATTTGACGGAAATTATACGTGTGTATGTTTATTTTTTAATTAGCGTATCTATTAATTAGTATATTTATTAATATATTTATTAATACTTATAAAATGCCGAGACGTAAAATACAGCGTACTATAGAAGAAGAAGAGGAATTTCAACGACGACGTTGTGAAAGAAAAGCAGAGAATCAACATCGTCGTCGTCAGATTGCAAAAGTAATAAATATACCAAAATCAGTTGACGATAAAAATCATACTATTTGTATTGCTGGCACTATACATGATAATCGTATAATAGAATTAAATGATAATGTTGAAGAATATTCATCAGATAATATATCATTACTCCAACAAGTTGTTTGTACTTCTGGTACAATACGTGATAATCGTGTAATAGAATTAAATGATAATGTTGAGGAACATTCATCAAATAATATATTATTACACGAACAAATTGCTTGTACTTCTGGTACAATACGTGATAATCGTGTAATAGAATTAAATGATAATGTTGAAGAACATTCATCAAATAATATATTATTACACGAACAAATTGCTTGTACTTCTGGTACAATACGTGATAATCGTGTAATAGAATTGGATGATGAAATTATTGGACAAAATTCTGGAAATACTGTATCAGTATGCCAGGAACGTTTTGCAGAATGGCAATCTCGTTATCGATCACGACAAAAAAATCAACCTTGTTTAAATAATACTGTGTCAGTAAATAATGTTGTTGAATATTATATTGGTTCTATGAATGTGTTTTGCGTTCATTGCAATGCAAAGCATTTTGCATCTGGAAAAATATCTAATAGAGGAAATTCATTTCATGATTGTTGTAATCATGGCGCAGTGTATTTGCAACCATTGTCAGAACTTCCTCAATTTCTTCATTCTTTAGTTGACGGAAATCATGTAAAATCTAATCGTTTTTTTCAACATATTCGTAGTTATAATAGTTCATTTTCGTTTGCTTCGTTTAATGCAAATTTGGTTAATTTACAAGGAAGGCGTCCTGGTCCATATTGTTTTAAAATATTATATTTACAAGGACAGATTTATTATCAAATTAATACAGCATTATACGCTGTGCAAAATGAAATTCCCACTTACGGCCAACTTTTTATTGTGGATTCAAATGAAGCGATCAATCATCGTCTTAGTCGAAATTCGTGTTTAGATTTCGAAATTGTACAAAACCTTGAACATATAATGCGAGAATTTAATGTATTTGCTCAATCTTATCAAATGATGAGTGAAGAATTAGAAAATCAACAACGTTTAGAAATGGAATCTGGTGAATTATTACCGGAATTACAATTATTATTTACTTTAAAACCAGGTATGGATCGACGTCGATATAATGCTCAAAAAACTAATGAAGTTGCTGCTGTTTTTTGTACAACTGCTGATGGAGAAATTCCAGAATCATACGTTACAATACGTAATAGAAATACTAAAGTTTTACAAAAAGTTAGTATTATGGATCCAAATGTTGAGCCATGGATATATCCATTATTTTATCCATATAGTACTTCAGGATGGCATCGTGATTTAACAAAATTAAATAGTCATAGACGAATAACTAGAGGACAATATATTAAATATCGTATGGCTATTGTTAGATCCGGAATTGTTCCATTATTCTAAAGTCACTATATCATCAAATCGAGACTGCTTGTAGCGACGTAGCGACACCTATATTTTACCTCCGCGCCCGCACTCATGCCGCGCCCCTTCTTCTTCGCTCGCACGAACCTCTCTCTTAACTGTATTCTGTTCTTTTAATTACGCTATTAATAAAGTTCTGTGTTCATCTTTCAAGTGATTGTTCCTGTCATTGTGTGTGCTTTCTCAATCACCGATAATCCATTTCCTCAAACAGGTTATGGGCCCAGGCAAACACGAAGGACAATTTTCCTGCACGTACAAAATTAGGTTAGGTATATATTTCTTGTAGTAGCGACAACGTTCTAAAAACGATCGAGCGATTAGAGGCACGATGAGTTCCGCAAACGTGACGCGTTTCGAACCCCTCAACCGCGAGAATTATGACACCTGGAAGATTCACATGGAGGCCCTTCTCACCAAAAATGACGAGTGGGAATTCGTGAACGGCGCGAGTGTTAAACCCGAGCCGATCGCCGGAAATGCCACGAGTACGGCCGCCATCTCAGCTTGGATGAAGGGCGACAGCAGGGCTAAATCGGACATCATTCTCTCCATCAGCGCTACGGAATTGAAGCAAATCAAAGGATGCCACACATCGCGAGAGGTTTGGTTAAAGCTTGATTCGATCTACCAGTCCAAAGGGCCAGCGCGAAAAGCCACGCTTTTGAAGCAACTTATGCTTCACCGCATGGAAGAGGGCAGCGACGTGTGTGAGCATGTCGGCAAATTCTTCGACGCTGTCGACAAACTCAAGGACATGGAAGTCGACGTAAACAAAGTGCTCACTATAGCGCTATTATATAGCCTACCACCGAGCTTCGACAACTTTCGCGTGGCTATCGAGTCACGCGACGACCTGCCTGAGCCCGAGGCTCTACGGATAAAGATCGTCGAGGAGCACGATGCCCGGCGGAGCGAACGTCAGTCAAGCGCCATGTACATCAAGAAGAAGCCTTTTAGGAAGAATCAGAACTCCAAGTCGGACAACACTGATAGCAAGCAGACATCTAAGGGTAAAAAGACCAAGGTCAAATGCAGTGTGTGTAACTTGTTCGGGCACAAAGAAACACAGTGTCGGAAAAACCCTAATAAACCGGCCGTCAGCAACGCCGAACAAGTCTCGCTGTGCGTCGGCGAGGCCCTCCTAGCTAAAACCGACTTGCCAGTCCCCAAATGGTGCTTAGACAGCGGGGCGACCACGCATTTATGCAGCGACGCCAGATCCTTTTCCCACGTGGATTTCTCGAAACGCGGGAAACTCAACTTGGCAAATCACGACTCTACGGAGAGCCAGGCAGAGGGCACGGCAAAAATGACTGCCGATGTCTTCGGGGCAGTCAAGGACGTGTCACTCCAGAAGACACTACTCGTCCCTGACCTGCGCACTAATCTAATTTCCGTTGGAAAAATTACTGATCTTGATTTGAAAGTTTCTTTTTATAGGAATTCAGCCTCAGTAATGGATTCCGAAGGAAACGTGAACCTTGTTGCCGACAAAATCGGAGGCCTTTACTACGTGCGCGAATCCAGAGAGTCTGCTCACGCCATGACAGGCTCCGGTGTCCCTCCTAAAGTCACACACGACACCGGGATATCTTGGCATCGACGGTTGGGACATCTCAACATGAAGGATCTACACGAGGCCGAAAGCAAGGGAACCGTGCGCGGTCTTCGTCGAGAGCATCTGGGAGACGACGCCACGTGTGACGTGTGCACGAGGGCCAAGATGTCTCGGAAGCCCTTCCCCAAACAGTCGACACGTCAATCCGAGCTGCTGGACATAGTCCACTCCGACGTATGCGGGCCCATGCGTGACGCCTCTTTTAGCGGGGCCAAATATTTCGTCGAGTTTATCGACGATCGCTCTCGCTGGTGCGAAGTGAGGTTTTTGAAGTCCAAGGACGAGGTGAACAGAGCCACGAAGGAGTACATTGCACTTGTGGAAAATCAGAAAGGCCGCAGCCTCAAATGCTTACAAACGGACAATGGCAGTGAGTATCTCAGCGGCGACCTCGAGCTAGGATCGCCGAGCGCAAAAACCGCTCGCTCCTGGACACTGCTCGCTGCTTACTACTTCAATCGGGCCTCCCGTCACGCTTCTAGCGTGTTCACCGTCGAGGCGGTGAACACAGCCAACCATATCCGGAACCGGTGTCCCACGAAGAGCCTAGAGGAAAAGACACCCTACGAGATTTACGAGGGGAACGGCGAGATCCCCGACGTCAGTCATTTTCGAGAATTCGGAGCTCGAGTATACTGTATCGACCCGAATCCAGGCAAAGGCAAATTAGCACCTCGCTCCAAGGAAGGAGTACTAATCGGTTACTCCGACGAATGCAAAGGTTACCGAATTTGGCTGACCGATGACCAAAAAGTCGTGCTTTCCCGGGACGTGAGGTTCGCAGAGGACCCAGCCCCCCGTTCAGGCGCGAGTCAGGATTTCGGACCCGAGGAAGACCCACCACGTGATACCTGCCGCGACCAGACGAAGAGTCATGAACTCGTGGACACGGATCTCCTCGACCTCGTCCACCATCAGGGAAACGTCGATGTGAACAGAAACACCGGCCCACCCGAAGATTAACATGAAGATTCTCTCGGCGACGATGTCAACCCTGATTCTCCCCCACTCGCACCTCCGGCGCCCGGAATTCCCGCACGAGGACCTGGACGCCCCCGGATCAACCGTACGGGTCAACGCGGACGCCCCCGTAAACTATTCCACGAAGCCGCTCAGCGCATCGATGCCACAGAGTTTCGCTCTTGCTTCCTGGCGGAAGTGCCGATCGCCGATAGTCGCGGAGCGACTAGCCCTTGACGGCCCCGATTCTCACGAGTGGCAGAAGGCCATGGTTGATGAGCTACGAAGCATTATCAAGAATGACACGTGGGAGCTCGAGGAGCGTCCCCGTGACGCCGTTATCATCGGCAGCCGTATGGTTCTCGGGAACAAGCTCGGACCAGATAACAAACTGTTAAGAAGAAAAGCTCGACTCGTTGCTCAAGGTTTTTCCCTACAACCAGGAGTTCACTTCTCCGAAACCTTCGCTCCGGTTTGCCCGTTTGAGCTCAATTCGCGCGATTGCAGCCCTCGCCGCTCGCTACGGTATGAAGATTCGGCAGTTCGATGTTACATCGGCGTACCTATACGGCGAGCTCGAGGAAGAGGTTCTTATGGAACCACCGAAGCTATTCAACGACCTTCTGGACCGACTTATCGAAACCGAACGGAACCCCATTATCGTCAAGAAAGCCGCTCATATGCTAAACGAGTTCAACAATGGCGACAAAGTGTGTCGGGTCAAGAAGTCTTTATATGGACTCCGACAAGCCGGAAGACAATGGCACATTAAGCTGCGTGAGCCCCTAAAAGACTTTGGAGCCACTCCCTCGAATGGCGACCCATGCCTATACTACAAAGGGCAAGGAAACGATATTACCCTTATCGCCGTGTACGTGGACGACATTATAGTCGCTTCCCGATGTACTGAGTCCATCTCGCAACTCACTAGGGTATTTTCCGGCCGTTTCGACGTCAAGGACCTCGGCTCTGTGAATTAATGTCTGGGCATAAAGTTCACTCTGAACAGCAACCAAGTGGCGATGAACCAGAAGAGCTACATAGACGACCTACTGCGTCGTTTCGGGATGTCGGACGCTAATCCAGTCACCACTCCCATGGACGTCAACGTGAAGCTTGGTCGCAGGTGAGGACGAACTCGAAGAGGATGTGCCCTACCGAGAACTCGTCGGTTGCCTGACATATCTCGCAATCGCCACCCGACCAGACATTAGTTTCGCTGCCAGCTGCTTAGGGCAGTTTAACAACGCATACGGCAAAGCTCACTGGACTGCGGCTAAAAGAGTTCTCCGCTACCTCAAAGGCACCAAGGAACTCGGGCTCATCTATACGGCCGACTCGCGAACGCTGCGTGGATTCACGGACTTCGATTGGGGCAACTGCCCCGACGATCGACGCTCGTACTCCGGATTCGTTTTCCTCCTGAACGGAAGTGCCATTTCTTGGGAGTCTCGTAAGCAGCGAACTGTCGCACTCTCCTCCACCGAGGCCGAGTACATGAGCCTCACTGATGGGGCCAAGGAATCCATTTTTTGGACTAGCCTCCTGAAAGAACTGGGGCTCAGCGATCTTGCAAACATCGTAGTCTATATAACGACAACATCGGAGCCTTAAAACTCGCCGAAAACCCTGTTTTTCACGCAAGGAGCAAACATATCGACATCCGTCATCATTTCGTGCGTGAGAATCTGCGTGATGGACGTCTCCAAGTCGAGCACGTCCCCTCGGATCACAACGTAGCCGACCTTTTTACCAAAAGCCTATCGAGAGTCAAACTCGAGGGATTCGCTCGCGATTGCGGACTTCGACCTATTTAGAATCATTACGCGCTCACTTTGAGGGGGGGGGGGTGTTAGATCCTGAATTGTTCCATTATTCTAAAGTCACTATATCATCAAATCGAGACTGCTTGTAGCGACGTAGCGACACCTATATTTTACCTCCGCGCCCGCACTCGTGCCGCGCCCCTTCTTCTTCGCAACCGCTCGCACGAGCTTCTCTCTTAACTGTTATTCTGTTCTTTTAATTACGCTATTAATAAAGTTCTGTGTTCATCTTTCAAGTGATTGTTCCTGTCATTGTGTGTGCTTTCTCAATCATCGATAATCCATTTCCTCAAACAGCTATTCGTGATGAATTTAATGTTTTTTTATTAGAACGTCGCTTATTTCAGCAATGGCTTGTAGATAGTTATGTAAAAATGGAAAAAGATAGAATTGATTACTGTAAAAATCATCAAAAAGAATTACGTACCGAAACCTATCAAGGTTTAAGAGATTATTTACAAACTACGGCGAATAACTTAAATGGACGTATTGGAAAAATGGTTATACTTCCTTCCACATTTATTGGGTCGCCGCGTAATATGTTGCAAAATTATCAAGATGCAATGGCAATTATTAGTAAAAGTAAGCCAAATCTTTTTATTACAATGACTTGCAATCCAAAATGGCGTGAAATCGAGGAAAACCTATTGCCTGGTCAACAAGCTTCTGACAGACCTGATATTTGTGCTCGTGTTTTTAATATTAAAAAAGATTATTTAATTGATTTAATCGTTAAGCAAAAATTTTTTGGTGAAGTAGCGTTTGTGTATGTTATTGAATTTCAAAAACGCGGTTTGCCACATATTCATCTATTAATTACTTTAAAATACAATTTTAAAATAACTACTCCACAGATTGTTGATAAATACATTTCTGCTGAAATTCCTGATCCATGTGAAAATCGTATTTTACATGATATAGTTATGAAACATATGATTCATGGACCTTGTGGTGATTGGTGTTTGGTAGATGGACGTTGTTCGAAACACTATCCGAAATCTTTTCTCGAAGAAACTAAAATGGATGAAGATCCTTATTATCGTCGACGAAATAATGGTAGAAATTTTGAACGCCCTGGTGGATATATAGTTGATAACCGTTATGTTGTTCCATATTGCCCTATTTTATCGATAATATTTAATTCTCATATTAACGTTGAGGTAGTTCCAAGTATCAAATCGGTTAAATATTTGTATAAATATATTTATAAAGAACACGATGTTGCTGCTATAACCATTGAACCAATAACAGAAAATGTAATTATTGATCATGATGAGATACATAATTATATCGAAGCTTGTTATGTTGGACCTGTAGAAGCCAGTTGGCGTATTCTTGGTAAAAAGTTACAAGATAAAAGTCATGCTATAATGCGTTTGCCAGTTCATCTTCCTAATGAACAAAATATTATAATTGAAAATGAAAACATTGACGACATAATGACTTCTGCTTTAAATGAAGTGACTATGTTAATAGATTATTTCTCATTAAACTTTCGGGATGAAGAAGCAAGGCAGTATTTATATATAGAAATTCCACGCTATTATACATTTAAAAAAGAGAAAATTAATGGTAGAAATGTATCGCATTGGGTTGAACGTAAAAGTCATTATAATTGTATAGGACGAATATATTCCGTTAGTCCAGCACAAACAGAATTATATCATTTACGATTATTATTACTCACAGTAAAGGGCGCTACAAGTTTTAATGATTTGAGAACTGTAAATGGAGAATTTTGTCAATCATTTTCAGCGGCTTGTTTGGCGTTAGGTTTAATTGAAGATGATGATGAATGGAAACGAGCTATAAATGAAGCTATTGGATGGATGATGCCAAAACAACTTCGTAGATTATTTGTACGTATATTATTACATTGTCAACCATTACATCCTGAAGAGTTATGGGAAAATTTTAAAGTAGCAATGTCTGAGGATTATGTTCGACATTTTGGTATGTTACAAGGACAAAATAAAGCTTATGCGCAAATTAATAGTATGCTTCGTGCTGAAGGTAAAAGTTTTGCTAATTTCCCACAAATGGAACAGTTAATAGAAAATAGTGGAGAGGAGGATTACATGACACTTGAAGAAACTATGAAAATAGGCACCGAGCAATACCAACAATTAAATGAGAAGCAAAAAGATATAGTCGATCTTTTATTAAATAGATTGGACAATAATAATAATCATAATAATTGTTTTTATATTGATGGTCCGGGTGAATCAGGTAAAACATTTATATACACAACTATTTATCATTTAGCTAGAATTAGAAATAAACGCGTGTGCACAATGGCTTTTACGGGTATTGCAGCGACATTATTACCTACTGGAAAAACAGTTCATAAAACATTTAGATTACCGGTGCCATTATTTGCTGATTCATCATCTACCATTAAAATACAAACTAAAGAAGCTCAATATTTGAAAGAAACTGATATTTATATTTGGGATGAAGCACCAATGGCACCACGATATGCTTTAGAGATTATGGATAGAACATTGCGTGATATTATGAATAATGATTTTCCTTTTGGCGGAAAAATTGTTTTATTAGGTGGTAATTTTAGACAACTTTTGCCTATTAAAATACATGCTACTCGAAGTGAAATTGTGAATCTTTCTATTAAATTTAGTTCTACTTGGAGACATTTCGTAAAATTTTCTTTAACACAAAATATGCGTGTTCTCCCAAAAGAAATTAAATTTGCAAAATTTTTATTAGATATGGGAGATGGCATATTAAATGATTTCAATGATAACATACAAATTCCTGAATGTTGTGTAGCACCTATTGATGCTGATATTGTGGAAGATATATATGGTGAATTAATTCGAAAAAAAGAGTTTGTTAAAGTAGCTAAATGTGCGATACTTTCTGCAAGAAATGTTGATGTAAACGAAATCAATCAAAAAGTTGTTGAATTATTTGATATAACTGGTGAACGAATTTATACAAGTATAGACAGTGCTGTAAATGATGACAATGGTGACATTGGTGAAGCTTTGTTACCGGAATATTTGAATAGTTTATCTCCATCATCTCTTCCTCCTCATAAATTGCGTTTAAGACCAAATTGTATCATTATGCTGATTAGAAATCTTAGTATCAATGAAGGTCTTTGTAATGGTACTAGATTAATGGTTATAGAGCTTGGAGATCATTTATTGAAATGTAAGATTTTAACAGGTGACAAAGCAGGAGATATTGTTTTTTTGAATCGTATAACATTATATTGTGAAAATATATATCCTTTTACTTTTTCTAGAAGACAATTTCCGATAAAATTAGCTTTTGCTATGACAATTAACAAATCACAAGGACAAACGTTTGATAGAATTGGACTAGATCTTCGTAAAGATGTTTTTAATCATGGGCAACTTTATGTTGCTTTTTCGCGAGTTCGTTCTTGGCAAGCGTTGAAAGTTTATCTTGGTAATCATCGAAATAATAGGTTCGTAAAAAATTATGTATATAAGGAAATATATATTTAACTTCCTACTTTTTAAATCTGATAAAATGAATAAATGAATGATAAGATATTATTAGTACTGTCTTATATATATATTACTTATTATTACTTATACTATATTACTATATATTACTATTATATATTACTTTCAGTTTTGTGATGTCTGATAAATCTGTTAACAGGAGATGTTTTATATGTTCTTTATCCATTACAATGCATCTTCTTTTTAAAAAGTTGCGAATTCCCGAAAATTTGAAGTCTATGTCAGATTATTTGATAAACACGTAACTTTGTAAGAAGATGCCAAACGTGCATTGTAATAAAAGGAGGTCATATGGAACACCTTCTGTAAGGTTTATAAACACCGAGGTAAACCTTCATTTGCGACACGTAAAAGCTACTAATTAGTCATAATAGTAATATATAAAATATATACATAATATATACATACATACATAATATATACATATATACATAATATATATATACATAATCTTACATAAACTATGGAATGTCTTATAAAATATTTTCTATATTGATCTTACCTTAATAATTTTTTATATAAAATAATGAAAAGAATCAATTAATGTAAAGAAAAAAAAAGTTTTTTAAAAGAAAAAAAAGGACTTTTCAATTAGCAGTTACATACTTTTTCTTAAAAACTACTATGTGTATTTGTTGCGTCTAGACGTACGAAAATATATATATATAGATTTATACGCAGTCGTGCACGACATAAAATAACGAACACGTCGTTAGGACACACGGACACATGCGCTGACACACACGCAAATTCATAATATAATACCGGTTCTTATTACTCGTTACCGAATCTTGTGAAAGACCGAAAGGAAGCGACTTAATCTCATTGTTTCGCGCCGACCTTTCTTTCATGTCCGCCCGCTATTCATATCAAAGGGCGCCAGCCGATTGACGGCACGAGTGATCTATAAACCTCCAATCAGGAGACGCTGTCGAAAAGCGTATATAAGACCATTCCTCAAGACGATATGACTTACTGTTTTCTCGACCTTCGACAATCGTACATGTGTCCGAATATTTCTCTATCACGACTCAGAGATATAGTCTCCCAGGCGTTGTCATGATAGTGTGTCCGAGCGTATATATCGCTATACGGAGATAACGCCTCCTAAGCGTCGGCGATAAACAATATACAGACAACAATAATAGATCGATCCACATTAGTTGGATCGATAAATACGCAGTAAATAGTGACGTTGCACCACGACTCAGGGACGGTGTCCCTCAGGCGATGACGCGAGTGCATACGTACCGTATTTCACAACGTCGACAATATCAAGTACTCTATGTGAGACAGTGAACATTAATAAATACAAAACATTGAACCTAAAGACAGTGTAGATATTAATTTATTGATGCTGAAATTTTCCTACAAAACATTTTGGTGCCTCCTGTGAGGTGTGCCACCCAGGACCTTGGTTTGCGAAATACCAGGACGAGGAACACTTCCACATTGTCAACGGAGAATCGTACGGACTCGGAGTTAACATAAACAGCACACACCTATTTTCAACGTCCAAGTAAGTCGTTCATTTCCATTCTCATTCCATATAACAATGGCTGACAGAATCAAACTCCTCGTACAAAAACGAACTTCTATGAAAACACAAATCACCACCCTCACAAATCTCCTCGACAAAAGGAAGGTAGATAACGCCACTTTAAGGTTACGTAATACTCGCTTGACAGAATTATATCACACATTCGAGGAACATAATGATGAGCTATTAATGTTAGATCCAAACGACGCGCATAACACAGAATTCGCGAACATTCAGGAACGATTCTACGAGCTTGCCGGAAAAATCGAAAATATATTAAATCCACCGGAAGCCGGTACTAGCGTGTCGAGTGAAGATACCCGAAGCGATAGCACGGTGACGATCATAAAAAAGAGACGGATTAAATTACCGGAAGCGCCGCTACCGACCTTTGACGGTAAATTCGAGAGTTGGTTATCTTTTAAAAATGCCTTTCGTAATATAATAGACTCCCAGTCAGATTTATCGGACATAGACAAACTCCACTATCTTAAGTCGGCATTAATCGGTGAAGCAGCGAACAAATTAAAAATTTTCGCAGTCGATGGCGTAAATTATTCCAAGGCGTGGGATGTATTAGAAAAGGCGTATGAGGTAAAAAGAGTTTTAATATCGCGACATCTCTCTCTAATTCTAAATCTACCCACGCTAGATAAGGAAACAACAAGCGGCTTGACGAAGCTCGCGGACGATATGCAGCAACACATCGCATCGTTAGTTTCATTGGGTGTTTCCGTCGGGTCCGAAATGATTGTCCATTTGCTGGAAAATAAACTACCGAAAAGCGCATTAGAAAGGTGGGAAACCACACTTGAGAGAGACACATTCCCGTCACCCGATCAAATATATGAATTTCTGTATAAATCCGCTGTTTGTACATCGAAACGCGAAAGATCTAAGGTAACGGAGGTGGAAAAGAACGCGAGCGAAACACCGGCAAAAAGGAAACGTAATTATTCGTCCAATCGAGCGTTCCTGTTGAATGCGTCGCAGAATTGCATAGCATGCAAGACTAAGCGACATCCTCTATATCTATGCAATAAATTCAAACAGATGTCCATCCCTAAACGCATCGAAACGGTGAGAAACGCGAAGGTATGTTACAATTGCTTGCGTTCACACCGAGACAGCCCGTGCAAATTCTCTAACTGCACAATTTGTCAAAAACGACACAATACGCTTCTCCATTTAGATCAATACGCGAACGCGAGTAAATCTACTGCGACAAAACCCGAAACGACTCAAACTGTATGACTAACCAAATCAAATAACGATAGAATAATTAGCCTCGCGACAGTAACGGCTACGTCCACACCGCAACTAATAACCAGCGCAGTAATACACATTCACGATCGCAAACATAATTTAAGGGAATGCCGCGCGCTATTGGACACGTGCGCGACTGCAAATTTTATCTCAGAATCCATGGTAAAACAATTAGATCTGCCAGTAGTTAAACATTTCTTACCGATCGGCGCGATTGACACCATAACTACGGAATCAAGAGGCATGGTACAAATAACCATACAATCGAAGCGCGGCGAATTTCGTAAAAATTTAACGTGTTTGACGATACCGACTATTTCCGAGGCTATCCCAGCTGAAATATTTCCGCGCGATTCGATCGTAATACCGGCAAATATCAAGTTAGCGGATTCGGATTTTCATCTACCGCGTACTGTCGATCTATTAATTGGATCAGGGGCGACACTATTGTTATTTTCTATCGGACAAATTAATTTATCACACGAGGGTTGCGACTTATATTTGCAAAAAACACGGCTAGGCTGGGTCGTCGCCGGTGGTACGCCGCCAACAGGCACATCACAGAATACGTGTTATTTATCAAATCTCGAATCTCAATTAACTAAATTCTGGGAAATTGAAGAAGTTCCCGTAGAGAGATCGAAATCGGGAGAAGAGTTAGAATGCGAAATACATTTTACAAAAACTACCACGCGCGATAACGATGGGCGATATACAGTCCGATTACCGTTCCGTCGAACGGACAAGCGTCTTGGAGAATCGCGGGATATCGCGCTCAAGCGTCTATTGGCGGTGGAACGAAGACTTGAGGCAAACGCGGCGTTAAAAGTCGAATATTCTAAGGTGTTACAAGAATATATACCATAGATCTAAAACATATGTCATTAATAAAAAATCCTGACGACGACGGGTATTACATGCCACATCACGCGGTAATCAAAGATTCCAGCGATACGACTAGAATCCGAGTAGTATTTGACGCGTCAGCCAAAGCAAGTAACGGCGCATCTTTAAACGATGTACTGATGATAGGTCCTACGATACAACCTAAATTATTTTCACACTTGCTCCGGTTCCGCACGTATAAATATATCATCATCGCCGATATCGAAAAAATGTATCGACAAGTACAATTACACGAGGAAGATCGACGATATCAGCAGATTCTCTGGCGCAGAAATGACAAGGTCGAAACTTTTCAACTTAACACATTAACCTTCGGTGTTTCATCGTCACCTTTTCTCGCAATCCGCGTAATCCGGCAACTTGCGGACGACGAATGTCAAACGTATCCTAAGGCGGCCGAAATCCTTTCAAATCATTTATACGTAGACGATCTATTGTCCGGTGCCGATACGATTGCCGAAACGCGCGCAATGAGAGACGAGTTAATCGCACTATTAAATCGAGGCGGTTTTACAATTAGAAAATGGGCTTCTAACGACGAACGCGTTATTAATGACTTAGAACCCAACGCATTACACATGAACTTTGTATTACACGCGGATCAATCATTAAAGGCATTAGGGATAGCCTGGAGTGCACGCGGCGATAAGATATATTATTCAGCCTATCCGATCAAACCTACGGAGAGATGGACGAAAAGAAACATTTTATCGGAAATCGCCAAAATTTTCGATCCGATAGGATTGTTAGGGCCAATCGTTCTGCACGTTAAAGGGTTAATGCAAGATATATGGAGATGCGGCTTACAATGGGACGAATCCGTTCCGCAAGGTATATATACAGAATGGTCGGAGTTTGTTCGACAAATGGGAACAATGAATCGAATTTCCTTTGATCGTAAAGTATGAATAAATGATTATCAGGACGTACAACTCCACGGATTTTGCGACGCCAGCAATCGCGGTTACGGCGCGTGTTTATACGTGCGGTCTCGCGGAAAGTCCGGAGATACACTCATTAGATTATTGTGCGCCAAGTCTCGAGTTGCGCCCTTAAAAACTATCACAATACCCCGACTCGAACTTTGCGGTACATTGCTACTAGCACAATTATATCGCGAAGCGAGTGACACGCTAAAGAGTATTCCCAATAAAACGGTTTGGTGGTGCGATTCGACCGTCGCATTACACTGGATAAAGACACAACCTTACCTCCTTAAAACTTTCGTCGCGAATCGAGTCACAGAAGTACAAAGGCTAACGAATTCTGACGATTGGAGACACGTCCCTTCGGAAGACAATCCAGCGGACGCGTTATCCAGAGGCCAACTACCTCACGCCTTTTTACAAAATTCAACATGGGTCGCGGGTCCCTCGTGGTTGAGCAAGGACGAAAGCGAATGGCCCAATAAGGTGATGCCGATAATCGAGACACCGGAATTAAAACAAAACACGTGCCTAATATCAACAATAAACAATTTTGACATCTTCAAGAGATACTCTTCTTATTCCAAGCTAATTAGAGTCATCGCATATTGTCTTCGCTTTCGACCTTGCAATAAACAAGCCGGATCGCTAAACGCGAACGATATTAAAGAAGCGGAAATGCGGATCCTAAGGATAGTTCAAACTGCTCAATTAGCCGACATAATTAAAATTCTAAAAAACAAGGATCTAACAAAGCAGAGTAAAATCGCCAACTTAAATCCGTTTTTAGACAACGACAGTTTGATTCGTGTAGGGGGGCGTCTGCAAAGATCAAATTTAACATTCTCTCAAAAACATCCTATATTACTCCCGAGCCGACATCAATTGACCGATAATATTATTCGCGAGACCCATCAGAAACATTTCCACGCAGGCATTCAAACCACTTTATGTCTTATTCGGCAAAGATTTTGGTTACTGGATGGCCGTAACCAAGTTCGAAAGATCGTACGAACTTGTACACGTTGTTTTCGGTTTAATGCAACTCCAATCGAATATAAAATGGGAAATCTCCCTCCAGCTCGGATTCGCGAAACAACTCCATTCGCCCACACGGGCATTGATTTTTGCGGCCCATTCTACATTAAAGAAAAGAGATATCGCAATCGGAATCGAATTAAAGTATACATATGCGTGTTCGTGTGCATGTCCATAAAGGCCATTCACCTCGAAGTAGTGAGCGATTTAACGTCTGACGGTTTCATCGCAGCGTTACGTCGATTCACGGCGAGACGCGGCTTACCAGAACACATTTATTCCGACAATGGAACCAATTTCGTAGGCGCGAACAACCAGCTAAAGGAGCTGTATGCGCTACTCCAATCCGAAGAATACAAAGACACAGTAAATAGATTCGCGAGCGAACGCCGTATTACGTGGCATTTTATACCACCAGTAGCTCCTCATTATGGCGGATTGTGGGAAGCTTCGGTAAAGATTTTCAAGCACCATTTTAAGCGCGTGTTAGGAGATTCACTCTTCACCTTTGAAGAATTAAATACATTTGTGATAGAAGTCGAGGGTATTTTGAACTCCAGACCCATTACCTCCCTCTCATCCGATCCGAACGACTTACTTGTTTTAACTCCTGCCCATTGCTTAATTGGAAGACCAGTAACGACCCTTCCGGAGGGAGACCTGTTATCTGTTCCAGCCAATCGGTTATCTACTTGGGAACATATATCGAAAGTCCGACAAGACTTCTGGGCTCGCTGGAGCATCGAATACCTGAATGAACTACAAATACGTACCAAGTGGATTAAAAACGGCCCGAAACTCGAAGTCGGAGCCGTGGTGCTCATAAAAGACAAAAATCAACCTTGCACGCAGTGAAATATGGGCAGAATATCAGAACTACATCCAGGCGAAGACGGAGTCGCACGAGCCGCCACCATTAAAACTATAGGCGGAGAAATAAAGCGAGCTACCAATCGTCTGTGCCTGTTACCAATCGAGCAACAATGATGCGATACCACTATACACACGATAATACTTGGTATACAATACACATCACAGCGAAATATGTAACGCGTTACGAATTATAAAAAAAAAAAAATGCGAAAATAACTCTACCATATTATACAATATATACGGAAAGCTTTCGTTATAAACTCAAACGTATTAGTTGCTCGTTGCTCTCTCAACGGGGGGAGTATGTTGCGTCTAGACGTACGAAAATATAATATATATAGATTTATACGCAGTCGTGCACGACATAAAATAACGAACAGGTCGTTAGGACACACGGACACATGCGCTGACACACACGCAAATTCATAATATAATACCGGTTCTTATTACTCGTTACCGAATCTTGTGAAAGACCGAAAGGAAGCGACTTAATCTCATTGTTTCGCGCCGACCTTTCTTTCATGTCCGCCCGCTATTCATATCAAAGGGCGCCAGCCGATTGACGGCACGAGTGATCTATAAACCTCCAATCAGGAGACGCTGTCGAAAAGCGTATATAAGACCGTTCCTCAAGACGACATGACTTACTGTTTTCTCGACCTTCGACAATCGTACATGTGTCCGAATATTTCTCTATCACGACTCAGAGATATAGTCTCCCAGGCGTTGTCGTGATAGTGTGTCCGAGCGTATATATCGCTATACGGAGATAACGCCTCCTAAGCGTCGGCGATAAACAATATACAGACAACAATAATAGATCGATCCACATTAGTTGGATCGATAAATACGCAGTGAATAGTGACGTTGCACCACGACTCAGGGACGGTGTCCCCCAGGCGATGACGCGAGTGCATACGTACCGTATTTCACAACGTCGACAATATCAAGTACTCTATGTGAGACAGTGAACATTAATAAATACAAAACATTGAACCTAAAGACAGTGTAGATATTAATTTATTGATGCTGAAATTTTCCTACAAAACAGTATTCTTTGCATGAATTGATTCATCTCGTTATTTTGTGTATAAATGTATTGATGTAAAATCGATGAAAAATGAATATTTTGTGAAATATTTCATAGTTTATGTAAAATTGTCAAATATGAATACATAAAGTATCTCGTACACTATTCACTTTTTGCATATTTTTCAAAAAAAAAAAGGAAAAAGTCAGTAACGTCAACTTTTCCCCCACAAAATCTTACAACTTTTGTTTAAACCTTTTTTCGTACTTCGCTTAATTTCAAAGATATTTGCATGTGTAAATTAAAATGAATCACTCTGTATATATATATTTTTTAAATATAAATCGAGTCCTCACAATATTCTGTATAAAAAGTTATAAACAAATTTTCGAAAAATTAATTTTTTACGAGATTTATATATTTTATAATTTATATAAGATTACATCTAATAAAAATTTTAATATTTAAACTATTCATTTTTTAATTATGCTACCCTTATAAAATTTTTATACAGAGGAATCAATTTAAATAAAAAAATTGAGGTAGTTCTATTTAAAAAAAAGTTGATCTTTAAATAACTTTTAAAATTGCTTTTTAGGAAAAAGTCAGTAATATCAACTTTTCCCTCTCAAAATCTTACAACTTTTGTTTAAATTTTCATTGAAATCATTATTCAATAGTTTCATGTATATCATAAAGATAATTCAGATCAAAAAATTGATTGTCCCACTCTGTATGTTTTCCTCTTAATGAATTCTAATCTTTTGATATTCAGTTTGTAACGATGCCCCCCCGCATCGTTCCCGACCGTCCACCCGTCGGAAGGCTGCGCCCGGCGAACACCGGCCGGGCAGGGCAGCAGGCGCTGAGCGCCACAATTAATCAAACCGTTAAATACGGTTCCACGAAAACGCCCGACGCGCGCCGAAATAAACCGAGTCGTATCACCCCTACTCCCTCTCCTTCGATCCAGCCTCCGATCCCGTTACTCGATCCGTATAAAAAGAGAGCTCGCGATAAGAGCTCTCTCAGATACCGTTCCGACTCCGTCATATCGGAGACTCTTTCCGCCCGAAATAAAGAGTCCGAGGTAGACGAGTACGCTGCCTCTGCGGAGATAATCTCCGTGCTCCGAACTTCCGGCTTCCGCTTCCATCGTCCCCCGACTTCGAGGTAGAGTGTCCTCTGTCTCCCCCGAGATATTCTCGGGAGTCCGGGGTTCCGACCGCGCCCCGCAAAAAGCGCGCTGACGTCAGCGGGTGGAGCTCCGCCGCCTCCGTCGAGGGTTCTCGACCGTCAGTGCGTTCTTTCCTCCGCACCCCATACGGACGGCCGTGACACGCTGACCGTCGCGTCAAGGAATAAATCACGGGCCGCGTAAGCCCGCCGACAAGGCGACCGCTTGCTACGCGCGCCGTTCGATTGCGCTCTCTTCGAGATATCGAAGAGAGCAGCCGCTTTCTCGCGCCTCGCGCTTGCGCGCGCCGCGCCGCGCCGCGTCCGTGCTACCGCGCGCCGACACGTCGCACCGCCCGACGCACCGTGCGTTCCACGTACATTTACACATACAGCGATCAACTATCTATACACATACACACATGCGAATATACACACACCCACACGCACACTTGTACATAGCATACACTCACACGATTATACAATAAAGGCGTTTGTTTGTTACACCAACACCGTGTTCGTGTCTCACCCTTTCTCGAGCCCTGATCCCGACTGACCTGTCCAAGCTCGCGAAAGCGACCGTTACAAGTTATTGCGATTTCTTGTAATCGATTTATGCGACTAGATTTAATTTCAATTTCACTATATTGAATGTTGCTATGCGATTTATAAATAAAAAAAGGTGATGAGTGACGAGTTGTTATTGATTTTTATTAGTAGCAATCAGACATTCTTGTAAAAGTTACATCATGATACCCTATACGATATCAGTATATTAGAAAAAATGCAGGACGCAAATGAAGCACTTAGAATTGAGATGGAAGAATTAGATGGAATGCAAGTTTTAACATCAAATGAAGTGTTGGATAACATACAAGTATATGATTCAACTGTGTGAGTGTTAAATTTTGATTTAATTATTTGATTTTCGTTTTAGTAACGAATCGTTTAACAGCCGTAACTAAACACGCGGCGCTCTATCTCAGGTATGATGCATATGTAATACGACGTGATTCCGTATCTCCCGTGACTGCCAAATGTCAATGTTTTTAAATGCGATCTGTAAAATCTTTCTTTTTAAATAGTTAAATCAATAACACAATATCAATTCTTGATTATTAATTACATTTACGATATAATAATCCTAAAATATTAAATTATATGCGATAGATTAGAAATATCTCGGGGATACGGGGAATACGGAATCACGTCGTGTTACAGATGCGTCGTACCTGAGGCAGAATGCCGCGTGCTTACAATTAGTTACGGCTGTTAGACAATTCATTGTTAAAACGTCAAGATGAATCTCTAAAATTTTTTTACATAAATCGATTTCTTAATATACATAATATATACATATATACATAATATATACATAATCTTACATAAACTATAGAATATCTCATAAAATATTTTCTGATGATCTTACCTTAATAATTTTATATACAAAATATTGAAAAGAATTAATGTAAAGAAAAAAAGGTTTTTTAAAAGAAAAAAAAAGAACTTTTCAATTAGCAATTACATACTTTTTCTTAAAAACAACTATGTGTATTCTTTGCATGAATTGATTCATCTCGTTATTTTGTGTATAAATGTATTGAGGTAAAATCGATGAAAAATGAATATATTTAATATATTTGAGATTTCGAGGTTATTTTTTTCAACCAAATCTCTAAATTTTTTTTACATAAATCGATTTCTTGTAATATTTGGTGTAAAAAATTGTTAAAGTTAAATAGTCAAAAAATGAATGGTTTTACAAAATATTTTGTTTCATCCTAACATATTTTAACAAAAAATATGAAATATAATATACTCATTTCTCGATATCTTATCTTAATAATTTTCATCATAGAATAATTAGATAAATTAATTGGTGTAATAAAAACATAGTTATTTAATTACAAAAATAAATTATTTAAAAAAAATTTGTAATTACACTGCAAATTACAAATTAATTTTTTTCCTATTTTTTTAAAAAATCTGTCAAATCGTTTGTTTTCTGACTATTTAACACTAACAATCTTTATGTTAAATATTACGAGGAATCGATTTGGTAAGAAACAACGTTATTCATGGTCATAATAATATTGCTATGTAATGCGCCACTTAAAACCCTACAACTTTTGTCTGAAACATTTTTTTCGAAAATGCGTATTTTCCGAAATATTAAGGGGTTTCGACAATTTTCGAACACCTTGTATATTATATGTATATGTATGTATGTATGTATGTATGTATCATTTATTGTATATCCCCTCGGAGTTTACAAGGCGCTTTTACAAGGAGCGTTCCCGAACCTTTTACAACACACCACCTCTCATTAACCTGGCCATAGTGACCTTACAATATACTAACAACACCTCTCTCCTTTATCCTTTCCTTCTTCCTCCTTCCATTCTCCTCCTCTCCTTCTCTCCCATCTCCTTTCTCCCTTACTCCTTCTCCTTAACTCATCCTGCTCTCCTCCTTTCCACCGACTCCGTTTTTCCTTTCCATCAGTCCCGAGCAGGCATATGGGGTGATTGGTTCGAACAGGATTCGAACCTGGGACCCACCGCATGTCAGCCAGATACTGAACATGCGGGGCCACATTTCACCCTATATTATATGTATATATATATATATATATATATATATACACATGCACATATATATACATATAATATAAAAAAATAATTAAAAAAATAATAAATTTCATATATACAAATATATATGTATATATATATAGGTAATTTATTATTTAAAAAAAAAATTTTTTTACTTATTTAATTAAAAAAATTTTATTACTATTTTAATTTCTTTACATTCTTTGTAATTTTTAATTTTTTTATTACTTTTGTAGTGAAGTAGTAGGCTTTGTAGATGGTATTGAAGCCTCACGCTATGTTGGTGACAATAAGCAATATAAAGTGTTCAAGTTTTATATTAATAATGGTCAAGGGAGAAGAGTACAAGTTATCGTGTGGAATGATGACATTGTATCTGTAGAACCACATGTACAATTAAATCACGTAAGTATTTTTGATTTTTCTTATTGCTTCCTCATAAAGGAAGCTTTGTTTTCGTGAAAAAATCTTTAAGATTTTGATTGATATAAATAGAATACATTATCATTTTTAAAAAAAAATTTGTAATTTAGAATATACTTTTTGAATTAATTTGGCTCATTATTTTATGTACCAAAATGTAACGTTAAGAAAAATTACGTTATGGAAAATATTTTACAAAATTCTACTTTTATAATTTTATAATTTATTCTACTTTTATAATTTTTTATGCAAAATATTACGAGGAATTGACTTACATAAAACAATTAGAATGGTTTCATTAATTGTGTAAGTTCCATTAAAAAAAAATAAATTAATTTCAAAATTTCAAAAATATATTTATCTACAAAAATTTTATTTCATACATTTTGTCTATATTGAAATTGAATAGACTTGGTAAGACAGATGTGGTATGTGTAAAATTTGTTAAAGAAATTTTTAAAATGATTTAAATTTGATAAATTAATTATTTGTATATTTCTAATTAAGGCTCCTTGGGCCTCGCCGCAGCCATGTTGAATTGTGACGTCAGAAGCGAGAAAATACATGCTGAAAATTTTTACGTGCCATTTTTAGATAAAAAGATAATGAAACAACACTACAAAATTCTTTGGCACACTTGTAAAATTGTTCGAAAACTATCCTTTTCCCTTGACAGTCAATCAACAGCCATAAAATAATTTAAACATCAGACTTTGTCATGCGGAATGACTGCGCATGTCCGGGAAAAAATAGATTAAATCTAAATAAATTTGATTATATCTAATTAAATCTCGTTAGATATAAAAAAAGGAAAAGTAAGATCTACTTAGATTTAAGCATATTTATTTAAATGTATTTAGATCCAAATAGAGCTATCGCTGCAGATCTAATAGATCTATTTAGATCTAAATAGATCTACTGATGTACTCGCTGCAGATCTATTTAGATCTAATAAGATCTAATTTAGATCTAAATAGATCTACTGATGTACTCGCTGCAGATCTATTTAGATCTAATAAGATCTAATTTAGATCTAAATAGATCTACTGATGTACTCGCTGCAGATCTATTTAGATCTAATAGATCTGCAGCGATAGCTCTATTTGAATCTAAATACAATTAAATAAATATGCTTAAATCTAAGTAGATCTTAGTTTTTTTATTTTTTAATTAGATATCAGATTTATTTAGATCTAATCTATTTTTTCCAGAGTGTGCAAAGACTAGACGGACTGGACCTCATATTACAGTCATTTTACAGCTGTTGATTGATTATAAAAGGAAAAGGTTAGTTTTCGGACAATTTTACAAGTGTGCCACAGAATTTTGTAGTGTTGTTTCATTGAAATATCTTTTTATCTAAAAATGGAACGCAAAAATTTTCAGCGTATATTTTCTCGGTTCTGACGTCACGATTCCGACATGATCGGCGAGGACCAAGGAGCCTTAAGGGGATCCTAGTCGGATGGTCGAACTCCGATAGGTTAGCACCACACATATCCAAACATATACACGTATACACATATACACACGATAGGTTAGCACCACACATATCCAACATATGCACGTATGCACACATATGCGTGAAAATGTTTTTAATATATAACTTTTTTATTAGACTTGCAATCTCACTTTTTATTGTTTACTAATATTTCTTCATGTTAACCCTATCGCGTATACTATATTTTATGCACAGATAAACTGCAGAACTATTTTTATTAAATAAGTATTGTTACGAGCTGACATGAAAGAAGCCGATAACAAAACTGTAATTTTTGATTTTTATATGATTTATATATGGAATTATAGCTAACGCGGTCCGTTTTTATAAGTACTTTAATCGTGGAAAAGGATTTATTGATCTGTATAGTCAATAAAAAGATATCCCAAAATAATAAAGTTGGTTCTGCCGTACCGACAGAACTAACTTTAGGATCCGACTAGGATCCCCTTAAGGGGATGCTGGAGGTATGTTTTTACCGACCGAATGCGAATATAGAAATTATTTTGGGATATCTTTTTATTGACTATACAGATCAATAAATCCTTTTCCACGATTAAAGTACTTATAAAAACGGACCGCGTTAGCTATAATTCCATATATAAATCATATAAAAATCAAAAATTACAGTTTTGTTATCGGCTTCTTTCATGCAGCTCGTAACAATACTTATTTAATAAAAATAGTTCTGCAGTTTATCTGTGCATAAAATATAGTATACGCGATAGGGTTAACATGAAGAAATATTAGTAAACAATAAAAAGTGAGATTGCAAGGCTAATAAAAAAGTTATATATTAAAAACATTTTCACGCATATGTGTGTGTGTAAATCGAGGCTGCGGAATAAAACAGAGCAGTAGATTAGTTGCGCGATGTCGTGATAGATGGAGCTGACAAAGACAGATACAGCAGTACATCCTTGTCTATTTTATGAGCGTGTAGAATAATACACATACATGAAATAGCCATATATACACTAAATTATTGCAATTTCTCATGTACGTTTTCTCGATCGTAATCTCATTTCATCTCTTTCTAATCGCGCATTCAGTTTCATTCTCCTCACATACATATATTCGCTTACACATTCACTCGCGGTTCTTTCTTTCTCCTTTTTTCTCAAACTGCAAATGTAAAAATTATTGAATTGTACGTATAAATAAACAGCATAATTAATTTTAAAAATTGAAACATTTTATTCATATATTTTTATAAGCAAAACAAACAAAATTCAAGTACACTTATATATCATACGTATGTAAACTTATGCGTATGTCGCTTATTTTTTTTCTATTTTTTTCTTTATTTGATTGTGACGCGTTACATAATTTTTACATAATTGTAGCAATATATAATAAAATCAATTGAGAAAATATACTTTTTAAATTAATTTCTTTATTTGTTTCACATGTTTTACAAATTTAAAAAAGGATCTTATCCTATCTCTAATACTGGGTGTGCGTAGCACAAAGATAAATCAATTATTAAATAAATAAATAGATAACTAAAAATAAACATTATTTCCTGAGAAATAAAATTTGATTAAAAAATATTTTTTTCTCTAGAAAATTTTTGTTTTAAAATAATTATAATTATTCGATATATGATCTGTATTCTCTATCTTTCGAAATAAATATATAATTATAGAAACTTGCTTGGTTTCCCTCATCGCTTATTGTTATAGTTACGTTGAATTGCGATATCAAGAGCGAGAAATCATATCAAGTTTTTTCTCGCACTATAATGTATACAAATACTTTTTCACTACAAATTACTCTTTTATATTCTATAATCATATTCTATTATCTATAATATATCATATAATACAATCTATAATAAGCAAAGATTAATATAAATCTCGATCGAATTGTCGTAAAGTTTATTTTTGCTGGAAATGTAGAACATGTACAAATGTAAAAGTGTACAAATAAATTAAATTATATATATGTTCGTCAACTAGTGCAAGATAATAAAAAGAAAAAAAAATTACTGAATTTTCTCACTTTTGCTATCATTATTCAATATAGTCGCAGTGATGAGGAGCCAATAGTTTTATTATAGGTTTAGATTTGAAAAGACTCGAAAAACTATTTTCGTACATATCTATGTACGTTCTATAAAAATTCAAACGGCTTTTTCATATATTATTACATTCAATCGATTTATCTCTCACATTTACGTTACAATATAAATTACATATGCGATTATCGCGTTTATATTGTTACAAGTCCTAAAAATATTCTTGCACATTGACAATATATATTTGTCATTTACACGATCACATTTGGACAATACAGATAAATATTTATAATTAAAGAAATCTTGATATCATAGGCATGCTGTGTGCATCATTTAATCGATGCGGCGTAAATGTTCAAATTAATCGATACATAGCGCGCGCGATACGTCACACTGGTATAGTATATGGGATTATACCTTTTACAAAATGTTACGTGTGGAGAGATATATAAACCTAAATATGAAATACATTACACCAAAAGACGTTCTATAATTCTCTCGCATATCATATAATAGTCAATATACACTATGTGCGTAGAGACTGACAAAATAATATACAACTCTGAGAATCATTCATCTAATAAGGACAAAACTATTTCAACGATAATAACATAGCCTAGCTATTTTAAGAGTTTTGTTATATAGAATATAACAAAGGGAAAATAATAATAAAGGTTTTGCATATAAAAAAAGAGAAATAGAAAAAGAAAAAAAAAGTTATTATATTAAACTGTAGCATCTATTTTATCTATTTTATCTATTTTAAAGATCCGGCACTAGAAATATAAATTGAATGTCCATCAGTTGTGATAATTTTCCATATATACTCGCGCAGTCTACCATCTGGATGCAGGTCCGGTGTCGGTAGTTGTAGCTGCATTGGCTCCTATGAATGGGTTTGTAGCAGCCGCTACATAAAAATATCATATTAGTCATATAACAAAAATTATTAGAGCGCTACTCGTGTATTTTATTATTATGCTTCTTTGTACAATAAAATTAAATTATCAAACATTAGATAATCGGGATATATTATTATCATTTAGATATATTTTCAACATGTGGTATTTTCTGTAAATAAAAGTGTATATACAAGGCGCAATTTATTATTATTCGTATATTATCCGCATTAGCTGATGATTCGTATTAAAGTAAAAAAACATTGAATATTTTATATAAAAGCGTATGGAATTTTCTCTATAAAACTCGACGTATTGAAATTTTCTAATAAAAAGAACAACTAGAAAAAAAACATGAGATTATTGGAAAATAATTTTTGCCTCTCGATCTACTTTTAATCTAAAGAGCAAATAAAGAAGATAATATAATTGATAAAAAAAGTGCTAAGATGAAGAGAAATATATATTTATATTACGTTTACGAAAAAAGTTTTGAATATATATGCGTATCTAACAAACAAGAGTGATAAAGCTTTAAATGCGTATCTAAACTATACAATAAGTCTCAAGTTTTTTTAGTAATGAATTTGCCCTCGTATGTCAAATAATACGCGTATTTGCGGATTTATCGTCAGTTTTGTTTTATCCAGAGAGAGATAATAATATTGCGATATTATTTTTTAGTTTCCAATTCTTTTATATATGCATTCTTATAAAATTTCCAATTTATATTTTCGACTTATTGCACATACTTTTGCCTCGTTAATCTACTTTACTTTATTTAAAAAAAGATACATTAAACGTCAAAAATACATGTATATTACAAATAAAAACAGACGTTTGGATATTTCACTGAAGAGTAAAAAGAGCGAAACATAAAGAGAGTAGACTGAAAATAATAACAAACAAATTAACGAAACGTAAAATAGAACATGTACATATATAGTGCGTATTTTTATTATAATGAAAATATCATTCATGTGGACATTTATCTCTGACACAAATTCCGATATAAATTAAGAACTGTTCAATAAAATTAAAAAAAAAAAAAAAAAAAATATAAAGTATAATTATATATAGCTAAAAATTGTATCACAAATAATAAAATATGTAATATTGGATTGTAATATTTGAAATGTTTGGGAAAAATGCAAAGAGGAATAATGTCAATAGCACGAAAATCCTGTTATTTGTGCGTACACGCACACGCACATTCGGAAAGACAACGGACGCAGACACGTGCACGCTAACATGTTCTCTCTCTCTCTCTCTCCCCCTCCCCTTCTCTCACTCTCATATACATGCATGCATATACATGAATGATAAAAAAAGGTAAAATTACAAATTTCGTTAAATTATTATAAAGCGTATCCCCTTTTTAGCATATACATACATGTATATGGGGCATTCCATGTGAAAAGGGTCCACTTAAAAATAAACTGCTTGGAATTTTTTGTATAGAATTGTGTGGTTTTTGCGATAAAACTAAATAACCTATAATTAGAACATGTATATATATTCGTGTGTTATTGTTTGCTACATAAATTATACAAAACATGATGGAAAACTCGAGAAATTCTTTTGAAAAATTTTAATCATTTTTTCCCTACAGAAACAAAATATTCGCGTTTTTTTCATTTTAATAATATCTTTTTGTAATATATATTATAAGAACAGTTAATTGCTTCATTTATAGAAGAATATTTAGGAAAAATATTTAGGAAGAATATATTACTTTTCTAATGCAGTTTTAATAATTTATTAAAAGAGCAAATTCGTGAACAATTTAATTCTAAATGCAAAAGAAATTACAAGACAAGTTTAGCCTAGAGAATTAAAAACAAAATGCGGCTAAATTTTACATTATCGTTAAAGTACGAGAAAAAACAGAAAGAAATTTATGATTATCATCAGGTTTCTAGTTTTTGCACATAATTTTACATAATAAATCTATTTAATAAAGATTTTTTAAAATAATAATCTTAAAATGTGTAAAACAATTGCATAATCAGAAAATTATTTCAGCATAAAGTCTTTTTTCGATATGCTAAAATCGTCGTTGATATGAAAGCATATAAAATATATCATAATTAAAAAAAAAAGAACAAAAAGAAAAAAAGCAAACATTCTTGGATCGAATGATTAATGGTAATGTATAGAAGGTAGAATCACTCATAGCATGTACTTTCTATACATTCAAGAACTCGTAATACCAGTGGTATAAATCACACGTTCACCGCCGCTGTTTAGATTCGTGCTTTCGTTCACTGTTGACGTTGGTGCCGCCGATCCTGGTGTAGGCATGGCAAATATAGGTTGCTGTATGTTAGATGCATTTTGCGATGTACCACTTTGAGGTTGAGCTGTCACAGCATCATCATCGCTCTCGTCTTCCTGTGAATATACGTATTTCAATAATAATATTGCATTCTCATGTCTAAAAATTGTCTTGGGTAATTACATTTAATATTCGTTGTAATATATCCGTCTCCGGGAGATCATTTTATTCCGAGCGTGTTTTGGACAAATGAGTTGTTGATCGCAACAATGGCAGATATAATTGGATTTAGAGCAGCTGTCCTAAATATCTAACACATGTCTTCGTTGTTAATAGAATAAACTTTTCGCCAGTAATGCTCGGAGATGATTTCCTGGAGATAGAGACGACGGATATCAAATGTGTAATACGCAAAGACGAAAGACACGACAAGAATAAGAAACTTTATACATGTATGTAGTATCTTCTATAGCTGATAATATAACGAGCAAGGTACATAAAATAATGGATCACAAATGTAGAATAAATTTTTTTCGTATGCAACACTTTTTATACGTTCGTTGTGATTTTGTCTTTTTTTTAATCAATTTTCCTTAAAAGGTCTTTAAAGAAAAAATATTTTATCTTATTCTTCAGTCAAAAAGTGAATTTATTTCTTTACGGAGAATCATTTTATCAGTTACGGGATACATTTTATCCGATCCTATATGCATCATGTATGTGTGCGTATATTTTTCTATGTTTCGTTATATTTTCCTGGATATTGGATTATTTTCCTGTAATCTCATCGGTGTGTGTGTGTGTGTATATATTCTGCGATAAAATATCGATATCGAAAAAATACACACACAAACACACCTATTATATATATATAGAATCTATTATAGAGTGTACATCTACATGTAACAACAGCAACACTTATAATGACAAATACATATATATATATATATGAGAGAGAGAGAGAGAGAGAGAGAGAGAGAGAGAGAGAGAGAGAGAGAGAGAGAGAGAGAGAGAGAGAGAGAGAGAGAGAGAAAGAGAGTGCGCGCGCGTGCATGTGTGTGGTTTGATGAATGGTGCATGTAATATTCAATATTTTACCTTGTTTTAATACCGAGGCAGGTACGCAGGTGCGGACATCAATTGTACGAATCCATTAGCAGGCGGTGCGGGGACGTACGCATTTGCAGGCGGTGCGGGGACGTACGTACTTGCAGGCGGTGCGGGAACGTACGCATTTGCAGGCGGTGCGGGGACGTACGCATTTGCAGGCGGTGCGGGGACGTACGCATTTGCTGGCGGTGCGGGGACGTACGCATTTGCAGGCGGTGCGGGGACGTACGTACTTGCAGGCGGTACGGGGATGTACGCATTTGCAGGCGGTGCGGGAACGTACGCATTTGCAGGCGGTGCGGGAACGTACGTACTTGCAGGCGATGCGGGGACGTACGCACTTGCAGGCGGTGCGGGGACGTACGTACTTGCAGGCGGTACGGGGATGTACGCATTTGCAGGCGGTGCGGGAACATACGCATTTGCAGGCGGTACGGGGATGTACGCATTTGCAGGCGGTGCGGGAACGTACGCATTTGCAGGCGGTGCGGGAACGTACGTACTTGCAGGCGATGCGGGGACGTACGCACTTGCAGGCGGTGCGGGGACGTACGTACTTGCAGGCGGTACGGGGATGTACGCATTTGCAGGCGGTGCGGGAACATACGCATTTGCAGGCGGTACGGGGATGTACGCATTTGCAGGCGGTGTGGAAACGTAAACAGGGGGAACGGCGTAAAAACGTTTTCTATTTCTAAAATTATTTTTACGCCGTTCCTTGTTCACGGCCCGCCTGACTGCTTCATTTATGCGCTGAAAATGAAAAAAATTTATAAAAATTATTTTTGCATACATAGGCTGCGTACGGAAATGTCCCCCGAGTGCATTCCCTCTGTTTCTATATTACTGAGATAGGAGTGGTATAGAGAGAGAGGGAATGCACTCGGGGGACGTTTCCGAACGCAGCCGCAGCCCCCCCCCCCCCACCCACACACATACATATATACTGATGACTTGTTCATTATATTATTATTTGCAATTCACATGTTAATTTAATGTGTGATTTGCAAATGATATCAAATATTGAACAACGCATTAAATTAACATGAGAATTGCAAATAATATTTTATTATTTTGCATGTAACACTACATGTGTGTATATAGTTAAGTTAAATCTGCACACTTATTTCAGCCAAATAAAATAACTTACATTACTTACGTTTCCTCGGTTGTTGTCCAACGGCTGTGACAGCGATGTCGCCGTCGCTACCGTCCTCGTCGCCGTCGTTTTCATCGCTGTCGCTGCCGTCCTCGTCGCCGTCGCTGCCGTCCTCGTCGTCATCGCTGTCGTCCTCGTCGTCATCGCCGTTGGCATCGTCGTCATTGTCGTCGTCGTTGTTGTTGCCCCTATCGTCGTCACCGCTGCCATCGGCTTACTGCCCTCGCTTCGTGCTACAAAAATGCATTTTTTTAATGTTTCTCTTATAACAGAATATAAGGGTATAAGAACATTCTCTTGATTACGTTATGAGCACATGCGAGTTGAGACATAAAAATTAAGGTAACTGTAAGTACAGATTACGCTGCATAAATTATGATATGTATAATCTCTCGCTGTTCTCGTTATCATCCTCTTTCGTAGGTTATGAGCACGTGCTTGCGACGCAACAATTTACGTAAGTCTTTGGCGTCTCTAAGTTTTTGGCGTGTAATAAAAACGTGCTACAATCGAAAGTAACGATTGTAGTACATTTCTACGACATACGACAAATCTTGTGCGTTACTTACACTTTTGATTACGTAAACTGTAGCGTTCAAGCATGTGCTCATAACCTAAGAAAGAGGATAATAACGAGAACAGCGAGAGATAATACATATCATTATAATTTATGCAGCGTAATCTGTACTTACAGTTTTTTATGCCTCAACTCGTTATTTTCAAATAATTTATATAAAATAATACTTACGACGTGGCATCGTTGTATTATAAGTCCGACGTCCGACGTGACTCGACGATCGACGACAATGAACTGACGATGCCAGTGCCAGTAACGAAAAGTAGCTGGCAAAAGGCAACAGTGTTGCCACTTTCGAGACGCTCGTAACAGACACGCAGCGTTGCCAGTTTGGAGACGCTGGCAACAGGCAATTGCGTGTGGAATAATGCTGCTATCGAAAATTGTAGACCACACTTTTGCAATTTTTTTTTTTTTTTATGAAAATGTAAAATAATTTGGCAAATTGAATACCGAATTTATTTATGATTTTTTAAAAATGTACATATTTATGACTTAAAAAAATGTAATTATTTTCTATAGTACGATGGCATATAAAAGGTATAATTAAAACATTTTCAAAATTATATATGTATATAATGTTTAAAATGTATTTTAATTTTACCATGTATGTCATCTTACTATAGAAAATAATTACATTTTTGAAAGTCATAAATATGTACATTTTTGAAAAATCATAAATAAATTCGATGTTCAATTTGCCAAATTATTTTACATTTTCATAAAAAAAAAATTGCAAAAGTGTAGTCTGCGCGCGCACTCTCTCTCTAGTACTCTGCGTTGATACCACTGCTT
>NW_028141171.1:1142852-1163403 GCF_030444845.1 Prenolepis imparis | reverse complement strand
AAGCAGTGGTATCAACGCAGAGTACTACATAAATAAGACACGTGATTCCCGTATGAACGCGAATGTTTCGAAGTCGTACATAAATAAGACACGTGATTCCCGTATGAACGCGAATATTTCGAAGCCGCATACCGGCCCATATAACGGGTGATTCGCACGATTTAGATCCCTACATTCGGCCGTCCTGCAGGAGCATTCGCCCCCGGATGCTCATTGTTTTTCTTCTTCTCGTTCTTCGGAAAACTCATCCTCGTCGTCGTCACCCTCGAGCCACGGTTCCATAAAGTCAGCCGCTGAAGACGTCTGTAGCGGTCCCTCGTGCTCTCCGATCTTGCGCAAAATATATCTCTGATTACGCAAGACTCGTATCACTTCATACGGCCCGAGGTATTTATGAGAAAACTTAAGGCCTGGTCCTTGCTGCGTGCGCTTGATAGCCACCATGTCTCCCGCGTGGTACTGGATAGGCTCCTTCCTTCTTTTATTGTAACTTGCCTTATTTTCGCGCTGGACTTTCTCAATACTCTCCTTGGCCTGCTGCCTCAATCCATCCCGGTCACTGTCAAACGAAACGATAAGCTCATTATCGAGAATCTCCCTAATGATATGAGGGTCGTCACGAACACGAGGGTATACACCCAACAGGACACGAAAAGGCGTCGTGCCAATGCTTCTATGTAGTGTTGTATTTAGACATAGTTGGGCAGCGTCGAGATACTTGTGCCACTCATAAGGCCTGGGAGCTGACAACTTAGTCAGTAGCGGTATCAAGGTACGATTTAGGCGCTCAACTTTACCGTTGGCTCTTGGAATTCCTGTAGTAATCAGCTGGTGCTCGATGCCTTCCGAGTTGCAATATTCCTTGAATTCTCCCGATGTAAATGCGGAACCCCTGTCGGAAATAATTCTCTTCGGGTTGCCGAAAACAGATGATTGTTTTCTTAGACGACTCACAACCTCAGCTGCGCTCGTAGATCTCACCGCATATAACCACGAAAACTTTGAAAAGGCATCCACAACGACGAAAATGTGAACGTAGCTTTTCTTTGTAGACGGTAAGGGACCCAAGTGATCGACGTGGAATGTGTCTAACGGTACGCTTCCCTTTTCTATCGGATTCAACAGACATTCCGGTTTTCCGTGTTTCCGCTCGGCCATTATACATGTTACGCAATTCCGCACAACTCTCTCAATCTTCGGATGCAATCCAGAGATCCAATAATTTTTCTTTATTAACGCTTCTGTTTTATTGACTCCGAAGTGTCCCTGCTCGTGGACTTTTCTAATTATTTGCATTTGCATTTGCTTCGGAACGACCAATCGAACATCGTCATCTATTTCTTTATACAATATTCCGCCTCGCATCAGATAACCATTCGCTTCATCTCGCTTGGTCGCATCAATGAGTACTCGCAGTTCGTCGTCCCTTCCCTGCGCTCCCCTCAATCGCGCCACCAATCCCTCTTCACACTCATCTACAACTAGACAGGACGGTAGGGGATTTCGACTGAGAGCGTCTACATGGGCCATGCTCTTTCCCGGTCGATGTTCTATGAGATAATCAAATTCTTCAAGCAGCAACGCCCATCTAGCGATTCTTACGCACAAATCTTTTTTAGCCATGGTCAATGCAAACGCCCTGCAATCTGTTACAACTTTAAAAGATATCCCCAATAAATACACGCGGAATCGCTTAAGCGCCCTGACTATCGCGAGTACCTCTAACTCATAACTTGAGTATTTTTCTTCCGCTGCCGTTGTTTTGCTACTCGCGTAGTATACCGGAAGAAAACGCTGGTCTTCGCTATCCTTCTGAAGGAGAATCGCTCCGTAACCGTATTTAGACGCGTCCGTGTGCAGCTCGGTTTCCGCGACCCGATATAACTTTAAAACAGGTTGTTGGCATAATATAATTTTTAGTTGTTTGAACGCATCCCTCTCAGTCACATCAAAATGGAATTTAACGTTTGCCCTCAACAAGTTCGACAGTGGTCGAGCGATAGCGCTATATCCCGGCACGAATTTGCGAAAATATCCGCTCAGGCCGAGAAAAGCCTGTACCTGTTTGACACTCCGCGGCTCCGGAAAACGCATAACGGCTTTAATCTTTCGCTCCGCCGGCCGGACAGTGCCGTATTCTCAATAATATGCCCCAAAAACTCAACTTTTCTCTGTAAAAAAGAACATTTTTCCCAGTTAATTATCAATCCGGCTTGACTCGCCGTCGTCAAAACATTTTTTAGATTTTCCAATCCGTCATTCTCATTTTCTGATAATACAATCAAGTCATCCATATAAGTCAATACAATTTTTTCTCTAATTAAATCTCTAAATATCGCATTAATGAATCTTTGAAAGACCGATGGCGAGTTACACAGACCAAAAGGTACTCGCAAAAATTCGTACTGACTGTTGTGTGCCTCGAACAAGGCACTGGGGTTGCGCCGAATTAAGGATGAGGATCCTCGGGTCGTGCAGGACTTCGTAGGAAGTTAGGAGTGTTGTACTCTTTTCTTTCTCTTAAAATACACTTTTATTTCGGATTGAATATGGTTTCGCTTTATTTCTCGTCCTTTCTTTAAATATATATTCGCGTAACATTCGATGAGCGTATATTCGTATTCCTCTCAATAATTCAGGTCGTTGTTAGTGAGTCTCGTTCCGATGTTCTGGTTTCTTATTAGCGACCACGTCTTGATGTTTAGGAATTGTATTCGAGACTGCCTTCGCGGGCGGGCTCTCCGTCCTATATCCTCTTTGTTTCTTGGATTTCTTTCGGGAGAGGCCCTTGGAAACAGGTCTCTGATTGGTTAACAATACTCACGCGTTTTTGATCTAATTGCAAGCGAAGCAGGTCGAAGTCCCTGGTCTTCGCTTGCATCTCGCGGTTTCCGGTGCTTCGCGCGTGTCTCGCTGCGTTAGCGTTTTCACGCGACGAGCGTTTGTCGAGAGCGCTCTTTTATAAGCAAAAATGTTTTACAGTATTCTATAAAGATATTCAGTAAATTCTAATTTCTAATAACTACTGGTTATAGTTCGGGCTATAACATTCCTCCCCCGTAAAAAAAAGAAAAACGGAGGTACGAAGTTTTTCGCTTTCTTATCTTATTTTTGTTAAGATTATTTCTAATGCTACGTACAGTTATAATTCCCGTTTACAATGTAGTTTTATAATCGTTTCTTATTATTTTATTTTCGAGCTGACCGTCACATTGTATGGTTATCGTTTGTTCGGCGTCCGTCGAGTATAACCAGGTGTGCTCTTGGTGTAATGCTATCCATAACATGTGGGTTGAGACGTAGTGTCTTACATTACATTTGCTCTGATAATGTTGTCGCTGCGTATACATTTGAATTTCGCATGGTGCGTCTAAATCTACGCGGTGTATAGGTGAATTGCGTTACATATTGTGTATTAATTTTATTACAATTTCGCAATTCGCTTTCCGTCATTGTCGCATATGTTAATTTTTCTTTATTTATAACAATTATTTGATTATCTATTTTGATATAATTGTATACATTATTATAGGATGGTGTGGGGAATTTTATTACTTTTACAATATCATAGGTCGGTTGCGCAATTAAAGGGAAACGCAAAATAGTATATATTGTTGTCGGATCACAGTAAGTATATAACAGTAAGTATTAGTTTTCTATAAATAGCTTTAGTCTATTCGTATGCATGCGCACTGCTTTTCTTCCTTTTTTAATTGTGTAGTTTACGTCGGAATTCTTTTCGGTTATTACGTAAGGTCCTGCCCATAGTGCATCTAATTTTTTCGATCGTCCCCGTCGGAGCGTCTCGTCGTATACTAGTACTTTGTCGCCTATCTTAAATTTTGTTTCTTTCGCGGATTTATCGTAGTACCTTTTGGCTTTTATTTTGTCTTCTTTAATATTCTCTTTCGCGAGTTGATTTGACGCCCGTATTCTTTCTTTTAATTCTTGCGAGTAGTCGTCGTAACTATACGTTAGTTTGGGCGGTCTCGCTAGAGCTGTCGGTAGGTCCGCTTGATGCCCGTATACTAATTCGAAAGGTGTATGCCCCGTAGCCGTGTGTGGGGTCGTGTTATACGTAAACATTGCGTAGGGAATCCACTCGTCCCAGTCTGTTTGGTCGGCATTTATATAGTGTCTTAAATATTCGGCTAACGTACGGTGTGAACGCTCTAATGCTCCGTTGCTTTCGGGGTGATAAGCTGTTGTCTGAATTTTATCGATTTTAAGTAATTTGCACGTATTCTTAAATATTTCACTTACAAAATTTGTTCCTTGGTCGGTTAGAATTTTTTCGGGAATTCCGTATTCGAAAATTATTTTCGTGGCGAATTCTTTCGCGACCGTGTTAGCTTCTTGGTTTGCGATCGGTATCGCTTTGCTAAATTTTGTTAAATTATCTTGGAAAGTTAGTAAATATTTATTTCCGTTATTAGTAATTGTTAACGGTCCGACTATATCTAACGCGCATTTTTCGAATGGTTTACTCGGCGTGTCCGTAATAATGAGGGGTGCTTTTACTCGTCGCGATAATTTATTTTTCTGGCAGGATTCGCATTTCGAGATATATTTTTCGACGTCTCTTGTTAATCCTGGCCAGTTATGTTTTAATCGAATTCTTTTTATTGTGCGTTCGATTCCCTGATGTCCTCCTGTGGGTGCATCATGATATTCGTAGAGTATTTGTTGTTTCTCCTCTTCGGTATATACTCTTGCGTTATCGGCGAGTTTTTCTTCTCTCTCTTCTTCCTCTTCTTCTACTTTGAAGATTTCTCTCTTTCTTCTCTCGCTTGTATCTCGAGTTACGTGTCGACTTAGCGCGTCGGCGTTCGCGTTTGCTCGTCCGGCCTTGTGAATTATCTCGTAATCGTATTCTTCTAATTTTAATCTCCAGCGGATGAGTCTTGATCCGGGGTCCGTGACGTTAAATAGCCAAATTAGAGGTTTATGGTCGGTTATTATTTTAAATTTTGTTCCATAGACATATGGTCGAAAATGTTTAACTGCCCATACGATTGCTAACAATTCTTTTTCGGTCGTATTATAATTTTGCTCTGCCCGAGATAACACTCGGCTGGCGTAAGCGATAGGTCGGTCATTGCCTACCGGTCCCTGTGACAGCACGGCTCCGATTGCGTAGTCGGAGGCATCGGTGGTCACGTTGAATTCTTCGATGAAGTCCGGATATTTTAACACTGGCGCGGTCATTAATTTTTCTTTTAGGGTGTCGAACGCGATTTGTTGTTCGTTTCCCCATACAAAAACTTCCGTCTTTTTTGTTAGTTTTGTTAACGGTTTCGCGATTCGCGAGAAATCTTCAATGAATTTGCGATAGTAGCCCGCTAGTCCGATAAACGATTGTATGTCTTTTATTTTTTGTGGCGTCGGAAAATTTTTTACCGCGTCTAGTTTCGACGGATCGGGTAATATGCCGTTCTCGGAAATAATATGCCCTAAGTATATTACTTCTTTACGTAAAAATTCGCACTTTTCCGGTTGCAATTTTAAATTATGTTTTCGTAATCTCTGTAGTACTTCCACGAGTCTTTTGTTATGATCCTCCAAACTGGATCCGTATATTACGATGTCGTCGAGATAAACGAGACATCTGAGCCCTTGTATCCCTGTTAGTACCGAATTCATTAATCGTTGGAAGGTCGCAGGCGCGTTTTTTAATCCAAACGGCATTCGGTTGAACTCGTAGTGTCCATAGGGGGTTGAAAAGGCGGTTTTGTTTTTATCGCGCTCAGCCATCGGTATCTGGTGATATCCTGATGCTAGATCAAGCGTCGTAAAATATTTGGCGTTCCCTAACTGGTCCAATATATCGGTAATATTAGGCAGAGGAAATGAGTCGCCTATAGTTAAATCGTTAACTTTCCGGAAGTCTACTACTACCCTGAGTCTTTGTTTTCCTGACGCATCGGCTTTTTTCGGCACTACTAATAATGGAGCATTCCATTGACTCATGCTTGTTCTAATAATTTGGTCTTTTAGCATTCCTTGCACTTGCTTATTTACTTCTGCTTTATGCTTCTCGGGAAGGCGGTATGGTCTTACGTTGACGGGCGAGGTGTCGGCGCGCGTGTTTATCTCGTGCTTTATCGTCGCGGTGCATGTCAGTGGTTCTTCATTTAAATGAAATATATCGCTATATTCTTCGCATATCCGTTGTACTGAGCGTTTTTCTTCGACGTTTAGATGATCCGTGCGTAATAATTGTCAGATTCGTTCGTCGCGCGTTGACGAGTTATGAGTGTCGCCCGTGTGTATCGTGTATACTTTGTGTGCGTTATCTTCACATATGTCTTCTACGGTTACGAGCGGCGTACTAATCTCTACGGTCTCGTCGGTCGTATTAATTATACTGACGGGGCACACAAAATTTTTTGGTTCTACCAGGCATCGTCCGATATATATTCCCGGTGCTGTTTCTTCGGCCTTTATCACGCCTATCTTATTACGATTCGTTGCCGCTTGTATTATCGTTTCGCTACGCGGTTTTAATTGAATTTTATTGTACGGTCGTAATTTTAATACGGCGTTTCCTATTTGAATCTCCTGTTTTTTGTAATCGCACGTGACTTGTTGCTTTTGTAGAAAATCGATTCCTATGATCCCTTCGTATTCCATTGGGAAGTCGTCCTTTACGACATAAATCGCGTGTTTGATTTTTCGGCTGCCTAGATCGATAGTCGCGTAGAATTTTCCTATTGTTCGCGCTTTATGCCCGGTTATGCCGATCAAAGTAATTTTGTCGTTGTATATCTCGGTTTCACCTTTCAGGTGTTTAACTTTTATTAAAGAGACAGTAGCTCCAGAATCGTAGAGCATGTTAATCTTGCCGTTCTTTACTTCGCGTATAGGTAGAGTTATTAAATTCAGGCTCGCTGCTCCACGAGGCGTCTGTCGCACGTGAGTCACCTGATATTCTATCGCGCGTGTCTTTTTATTATTTTCTTCTTGCCGTTCTTCCTCGTCACTGCTATACTCGGAGTCGGTATCTCTTTTTCGCGATTTCGGTTTCTTACTGTTCTCAATTTTATTTATGCTTCGCGATTTTTTATTATCGGTTCCCTTATCGCGGTCCGGTGTATTTGTTTTCGGCCTTCCATTTAAAGTCCAACACTCGTCGCGATTATGTCCGCGTTTTTTGCAATAATTGCAGAATTTCTCTACGGTATTTGCGCGAGGGGGCTTGTCCGGTTTTGGGAGCGCGTATTTACTGCTGCGGCAATCGCGTCCGTAATGTCCCGATTTTCCGCATTTATAACATTGCGTGGTTTTATGTTGACCTTGTCGCGGTTGTTGCCCAGTTTTGCTTTGTGATGCATTTGTCATTCGCGATGCGTTAGATCCTATTAACTTTTCTTCTGCGGTTGCGCCCGTTATCGCTTCTTGGAGTGTTGTGTATCGTTGTGATCGCACGAGTATTTTCAATTCGTTACGTAACCCGAATTGGAAATTTAATAATGCTTGGCTTTGTATGGTTTCTAAAATAGCACGCTTATAGGTGCTCGAACGCTTTTCTCCCTCAATCATTGAGCTATATAATTTCCTGGCAAGTTTGTCGACGCGTTGTCCGAAACTCTGTGCCGGTTCGTTAAAGTTTTGCTTGAGCGAATTGAACTCGATTTGTAAATGCGCTGTACTCCGCTTACTTTGATAAGAATTTTCTAGTTGGTCTTTCAATTCTTCGAACGTTTGAATGTCTCGTGTCTCGAAATCTTGCATGGCTTTTCCCCGTAATTTAGTAAATAATATTCCTTGAATTAACGCTTCCTCGTCATCAGGGTGAATATTTTTAATTGCGTACGTACAGGAGTTTAGAAATTCTTGTAATCGGGTTCGCGTTGTGCCGTCGAACTCCGGTATCATTATTCGCGCCTCCTTTAGTGACATGTACCGTTGTGAGGCATTCCGCCGATTTCGGATGTCACGCTCGGTTCGTCCGTAAGCCATACGAGGCTCGTGCTCTTCGTCCGAATCTCGATCATAAGCGCGTTCGCGGGATCTAATCTGCCTATCGTCTAAGCGCCTATCCGCTCCCTGTTCGCGTGTGTGTTCGCGTAGATTCCGTCGATCTCCTGCGTCTCGATTTCGAGGGTAGTCGCGGTGATCACGTTGATTATTTCTGTCTCGCTCGGGAGTGAGTTCGCGTAGATCTTGCCGACTGTCGCATCTCTCTTCCGCATTTTGATTACGGGTGTGTTCACGGAGATGTCGATTATCGCGGTGCCTATTTGCATCCCGTTTGCGTGCGCGTTCGCGGGAGCTTTGACGACTCTCGTCTGATCTCTCTCCGCGTGACCTCCAATCGTACATTTTATTTATTTCTGTTCGCATTTCGATTTGTAAATCTCGTAGGCCTTGTAATACGTCGCGCATCAAAGGATTTTCCTCGTTCGCGTTGTTTTCGACGGGTGTCCTATGTTCGGCGGGTGTCCTGTGTACGTCGACTTCTACGCGATGTACGTTTCCGCGCTCTATAGTTTCGCGTAGGCGACCAATTTCGCGGTCCACAGCACCCACGGATACGTCCGCTGCACCATTTGGTGGAGTGTGCATCACCGACATGTTATCTTCGTTAGAGTCAAAATCGCTACTATCGTACGTAGTTGACCATCCGCTTTTCTGTGACGCGTTGCTAGGGGTTTTGCTTGCGCGTATTTTAATTTCTTTTATATTTTCGTTATTACCGTCTGTTCGCGTCTTTAGTATACTTCCGTCAAAACTATCGAAGGGGAACTCGCGTTTAACAATGACGTTCGCGGGTAATTCGTCTTCGCTTTCGCTTGAATATTCGTTCTCTAATTTTCTAAGTACTCTGCGTTGATACCACTGCTTTAAGGGTAACGCTTGAATCGCTCGTTTGGCTGAGTCGCTATGTAGCCAAGATTTGTTCGCTATCGGTTTCGGGGATGTCTTGTTCCCTTCCGACATTCACGCAGAAATATTATAAGGATCGGACTTACAGTATTACGGTTCGCATCGTTACGCTCTTTATCGCTCGGTACGGCTTGGCTGCTGCTGCTGCAACTCGATCGCTCGTGGGCTGATAACGGCTGGCGGCTCGGTGCTCGTGATTGATACGGCAGGTCGTCGCTCGGTGATGATGCGTTGTCCGTGAGATTGTCGCAGGTCGGCGTTGTCCTTGGGACGTTGGCGATCCTACTCGGTTCTCAGCTGCTTGCTTATCGCTCCTCGTACTGCTTGCGTTGTCCGTCCTTCACTTTCACTGCACGGTGACTTCTGCTTATTTCCGTCAGCTGTTTTTCTAACTGACGTGCCTGCTTCCACACGTTGTGTATGTGTGTATTGCGGGTCTTATTTTTTAGTATGCTGCTTTCTGTGTTGTCCGTCGATTATTTCGACGTGCCTGATTTTTCTAATACTTTTGTATTGTTTTCAGGTCTTCAGGTTCCTGCTGGTCCTGGCGGTCCGTCGGCGCAATCCCACCGCTGCCACCAATTTTGTTGTGTGCCTCGAACAAGGCACTGGGGTTGCGCCGAATTAAGGATGAGGATCCTCGGGTCGTGCAGGACTTCGTAGGAAGTTAGGAGTGTTGTACTCTTTTCTTTCTCTTAAAATACACTTTTATTTCGGATTGAATATGGTTTCGCTTTATTTCTCGTCCTTTCTTTAAATATATATTCGCGTAACATTCGATGAGCGTATATTCGTATTCCTCTCAATAATTCAGGTCGTTGTTAGTGAGTCTCGTTCCGATGTTCTGGTTTCTTATTAGCGACCACGTCTTGATGTTTAGGAATTGTATTCGAGACTGCCTTCGCGGGCGGGCTCTCCGTCCTATATCCTCTTTGTTTCTTGGATTTCTTTCGGGAGAGGCCCTTGGAAACAGGTCTCTGATTGGTTAACAATACTCACGCGTTTTTGATCTAATTGCAAGCGAAGCAGGTCGAAGTCCCTGGTCTTCGCTTGCATCTCGCGGTTTCCGGTGCTTCGCGCGTGTCTCGCTGCGTTAGCGTTTTCACGCGACGAGCGTTTGTCGAGAGCGCTCTTTTATAAGCAAAAATGTTTTACAGTATTCTATAAAGATATTCAGTAAATTCTAATTTCTAATAACTACTGGTTATAGTTCGGGCTATAACATGACCATCCGAAACGATGAACGATGTGTATTTTACGCTCGCGTCATCCATGTGCACGTGAAAAAAGCCATTTTTTAGACCGAGTGTGCTAAAGAGCTTTGAGTCTTGCAATTGATCCAGTTGATCTTCAATCAACGGAAGAGGGTATCGATCTCTTATTATCTTTTTATTGAGAAGCCTATAATCTACGCAGAGTCTATGAGAACCGTCCTTTTTTTTACAATAACAACGGGACTTGCGAAATCGGATGTAGAGGATCGTACAATGCCTTGCTCTCGCCACTCGTCTATCTGCGCGTTAACAATATTTCTTTCCGCTGCGGATAACCGCCTCGCCTTTTGGTACACCGGTTCATCGTCCCTCAACACGATCGTCATCTTAACATTAACATCGGTGTTAGCAATTTTATTTGTTACATAATTCTTTATTAACATCGCAACGGCCCGTCTATATTTATCATGTACGTGAGACATATCTATCGCGTTCGCTTCGCACGCCCTTTCTACATCAATTTGAAATATACTCGCTGACCTGTCTTCATCGACTGTTTGTTTAGAGATCAGATTAATTTTTATTTCACCTTGCTTAACATTGACCTCTACAGTATCTAAAAAGTCGGTACCTATTAATAATTTTTGTCGCGACACAGTATCCGAAACGACCTGTATAATAATTGGATATGAATTCTCATCGACCGTAATTTGCGCCTGGAATTCTCCTAAAGCAGTTATTTCACTGGATCCTATGCCCGAAAAACGAATTCCATTTGTTTGAAATCGCGGCGAATCCATTTTGATATATTCGTCCGCACGCATCAACGAAATATCACTGCCGGTATCGATAAGCGCCTCAATTTTCACGCCGTCTATCGCAACGTCCTTCATATATTTTTTCCGCGAGGAATGCTCCACGACGCAGGAATCTTTAGCCGCATTATCTTTTTCGGGGCATCTCGACGCCACATGCCCGAATTTTCCGCACCCGAAACACTTAGTACCCAACCCCTTGGACGGACACTCGGCACCAACGTGATCGCGAGCACCACAATTGAAGCAACGCCTGACACTTGGCATCATTTTCTTCTTCTCGCCGTTGTTGTCTCCCCTGCTCCCACTGGTCGTGCCATCTCGCTCACTCACAGCTGATTTACCGCTCCGCGCCGGTCGATTCGAAGCCGTCGTATGATGATCTTGTAATGTTATCATCTCGAACGCTTCCAATAACGATTCCATTTGTGTAAATCGTTGAATATGGGCTTGGTTTCGTAGCACATTATCAGGTATACCATCCACAACGTGTTCGATTATTTCATCAGCCGCAATTGGAATACGGTTACCCATAATCACCTTGTCGTGTACATATTCTCGAAACGTCTCGTCCTTCTTCCAAATACACGCCTCGAATCTTCTCCGGGTTGTTATTTTGTTTTGTCGATGGCCAAACATCGTCTTCAATTCAGACATGAACACATCGAAGGTCATGCCGATAAACTCCGGCTTTGAGTGAAACCACTCAAGGGCCCTCTTCTTCAATCTCATTCCTACCAGGATTTTTGCACGATCGTCGTCCAACTGATACGTCGTTTTTAAGAGCCTTATTTGTTTTTCCCACGCGTCGAAACCATCGGGGCTGCCATCGAAATCCGCCAACAGATCCGCGACCGCCGTCAAATTCAATCGAGGGCGCGGCGATGCGGGCAAATTACTACCGCTCCTCACGATCACCTCCTCTTGACGCCCACGATCTGCAGGACTTGCATCTCGATACTGTCGCAGCAACGCGATTTCGCGACGCGCTAGCTCGAGTTCACGTTCAGCGATCTCTTTCTCGCGTCTGTAGATTTCGATTTCTCGCCGATATATGTCGCCTTCACGATAGCTGTCGCCATCGACGCTGTCATCGACACGGCTGCCCATGCAGCCGTCGACGCGACGGGCGTCATCCGTGCTCGGTGCGCTCCATTCGCCCGTCGGGTCTGCCTCCATCAAACGAGCCAAAAGTTCGGCTTTTGCTCCAGAAGTGGACAATCCACGGGCTCTTAAAAATTCCTTCAGTTGTATGACATTAAAGGACTCCATAGTTATGGTCGTATAAATCTTCGACAAAAATGCACTCGTCGTCAACACACTGCCCGTCGCTTCTTATACATGTGCGGTTGCCTTATGCTCACCACACAGTTTCTTCTTAATGCTCACACGACGATGTCTTATTCACGCCGCTCATGTATGGCCAAAAAAACATTCTTCAACTCGAGTCTTTCTTGTCCACTACGCGATCCGCGCCAATCCCGGACGAGCCCCCAAATTTGTAGGATGTTTTAATAAATAAATTTATAGTTTAGATGTAGAATATATTTGAGATAGGCTAGAGATCGCGAGTACAAAACTTAAAGTCTCCTTGGCATCACAATTATTCGGTCGCTCTACTTTCGCTGTGTCGGTCTTCGCGGCTCGTCACCGACTACTTCTCGCTTGATCGACACGTTGTCCGTTTTCGGGAATCATCCTTGTTTTCGAAGTCGTACATAAATAAGACACGTGATTCCCGTATGAACGCGAATGTTTCGAAGTCGTACATAAATAAGACACGTGATTCCCGTATGAACGCGAATATTTCGAAGCCGCATACCGGCCCATATAACGGGTGATTCGCACGATTTAGATCCCTACATATATATATATATATATATATATATATATACAACGCCATCCAAAGTCAAAGTGATAAGATCATAAATAGATATTTTTAAACTCTACAATTTTGATAATAGATGTTCTTCTCTATATCTTCCCCTATCTTTAACCATTTTCGAGAAAAACATGGTGAACTTTCTATCAAACTAACCTTGTATACAGGGTGTCCCATTTTAATCGATCACCCCCAAAAATGTTTATATATTTTTTCTTTTATAGCATTAGAAGGCTATATAAAGTCTAATTTCGGGCCAATTTACAAAAATAATTTAAACAAGAAAATTGGATATGGATCCATCACTGATGGGTGCTTTAAATTAGAAGTACACATAATAAATTTTGATGAGGATAATTGTGATTTTACAAAAGGTGAAAAAATTAAACTAATTGGTGAGATGCAAAATGCAGGTATAAAATGTTTAAATATTTATTATTATTATTAATTTCAATTTCATTAATTTTAAACTTTCTTGCTGTAATATTTTGGTTTCGCAAATTTTGGATCAGTATTCCAAAAGATATAATCATAAATTTAAGAGCTTCTTAATAATGTTTTTGTGAATCAAAAATGTCAATAAATTTATGTTCAATTATCAACTATTAAGGAATTATCGATAAATTCATTCATTTTTTTGGACTTACAAATTAATACATTTCAAATTCAATTACATTATTAAACATTTTAATAATTATTTAAATTTTTAAAGTGTTCAACATTAATCAGCTGTTGAGGATTGTTTATGATTTAGTAGCAATTGAGAATCGAATTAAGTTTATTGACATTTTTGACTCATTAAAACATTATTAACAAGCTCTTAAATTTTTATAACTATATCTTTTGAGACCCATGTGTACATATATACATATATGAATATACATAAATATTTAAATATATTAACCTAATCTCTCTAATATACTCTCTTAGTATATACAAAAAAATAAATAAAATAATTGAAGAATAATTTTCGTATTTATTATAAAGAAAAAAAAAAATAAGTTAAAAAAAAGTTGTTTATGTGTAATTATATATATAAATGAATAAAATATTATAATTTCCTTATAATATAATTATAATTATAATTATATGTAAAGAACTGTTAAATTTTGTTATAAAAATATAACAACAAATTTTTCTAAAAACAATTTTTAAATAAATATTTTCTAATTATTTTTTAATTATTGTTTTTTTAATATATCATTTTTTTCTAAAAATGATATATTAAAGAGAAATAAAAAAAGAGAATATATATAGAGGATAGATATATGTACATAAAAATATCACATATAGAAATATGTAACTGCATATTATTTTATATAGATTTTTTATAATTATATGTTATTACCTTTTTTCTTTTTCGAAATTATACACATATATTTTATATGTATACAGGGTGTCTTTTTAATCTTAACAGGTAAATATTTTAAAATCTATGGGAGATACGAAGAAATTGTTTCAAATAAAAGTTGTTTGACTTCGAGGGGGACATAAGATGGTGTCATTGGTTTGATGTATAATCATTTGAAGTTCACGTGAAGGTCACCTTCAATTTTTTAAATTGAACCCCCTATTTTTTATTACATATTCTTGGTGAATGTAACCAAAAGTATTTCAATATATACAATTTCAAAATCTAATTGTAAAATAACTCCTTTTTTCATAGCTAAAAAATATCAAATTATTTTATTATTTTATTTCATATATATGTATATACAATATATATATACACAAAAATATATATATTATATAATAATTTTTAAAATTTTGTTCATATAAACTTACAATTAACAAAGCGAAAACTAGGAATAATAAAAAATACGTCCAAAATATGAAATACAAGATATAATGGGAATCTAGCAATAAATAGAGTTAGAAACCATTGTGCAGTAAACATGTGCGTTTTTACGCTGCGATTATAGAAATATTTATAAAGTTCCGAAAATTGATCATGAAAATGTTTAAACATATGTCTTTAATCGGACCTAAGCACAAAGATTGTAGTAGTCTTTTCCAACTGAGTCGTAAATGTAAGTCAGAGATGTAAGTCGAAGCAAAATAATTTACATAAACGTAAGCCGTATTCATTAGGTTATGTATGCAGCTAATATATGGCCTACGTGTGTCTTCGTAAATCATTGTGCGTTGACTTACATCTCCGACTTATATTTATAACTATCGAAAATGACTACGACAATTTTTGTACTCGGGTCCTTCGTCTAAGAATTACCTTACCTTACCTTCTTATACAATATCTCGTTCCCGCGCGAATTATTATTGTAAGTGACGTGATAATTAATGTGAGGTTATTCGGGAGAATAATCAGAAGGTCAAGGATTGACTGGCAAAAGGGACGTGATAAACGTGCGTTGGGTAGGTGCGACGAAACACGAGGTATCCGTAGCAAAAGAATATATTTCAGGTACAGATCCTCACTCGATTTGGTCTCCACAAAGACTAACTTACTGTCGCGCAAAACCGGCACTCACTCCTCGATTGCCACACTTGGCCAATCACGTCTCGCGAATATAACAAAAGACGCACACCTATATGTAGTTGCCGCTTGCACCGGCAACTACCGCCATCTTAGCCTTACGAGTAAGGTTATCTAGGGTTTTCTAGAGTTATTCCTTACAGCTTGGCCATTCCTGACGATGACATTCGTCCCGAATGTTTATTAAGTAAACTATGACATTTCAAATATAACATCTTAAATGAAATATAACGTTTTACATATAACGCTTTAAATAAAATATAACGTTTTAAATATAACGCTTTAAATAAAATATAACGTTTTAAATAAAATATAATGTTTTAAATGAGACTTAACACTCTGAGGTGTTTTGCGTGAACTACAGTGTTTTTTTTTTCTTAAATAAAATATAGCGCTGAAAATAAAATATAACATTTTACATAAAATAAAAAAAACGCTTTTCTCTTTTTTTTTCGCAAACCTATCACTGCACTGACTTTTTGGGTGTAGGCCTTTTCGTTCGTAACTTATGTTAACGGACAATTATTTGACTTATAAAAACTAGTTATATTCTATAGAGTATATACGCTTATCTTATTTTTTGTAATTAAGCTATGTAACATATGTACAATTATTTACATTCATCGGCGAAACTAACTGGCTTGATCCAGTGCTTCATGCGGTCTGTAGATAATATTGAATCGTAGGGTCTTTGGGTAATATTAAAACCCGGTATGTCGCGTACTACATATCTATTCTTATTGAGGACCTTAGCGACTCTATATGGGCCCTTGTATTTCGGTTTAAGTTTTTTCTCGTCACCTGGTTTAATTACATCTCGTATAAGCACGAAGTCTCCTCCTTATACTGGGAAGGCTTTTTATGTCTTTCATCGTAATACTCCTTATTGTATTCTTTTAACTTTCTAGTAGATTCTAAAGCGATATCTATGGCACGGTCGCGATTTTCCTCTACCGCAAGGTCACTTTTTGCAATTTCTCTGAGGCGCTCAACCAACTTAGCGTCAGAGTGGTAATATTGATCATGGCTAAACAAAATCTTGGCGGGGGAAGCTTTTAATGATGTATAAAACGTATTATTCATGACGTATTGTACCGTCGGAACGTAAATATCCCATTTATCTATCTCGTCTATTGTTTTACTTAACGAGGATGCGAGGAATTTATTTACTCTTTCAACGAGCCCGTTAGCCCAAGGGACTGCCACCGCCACCATATGGTGTATGATCTTATTATTATTCACAAAATTTGCAAATTCTTGTGAGGAAAACGGTTCCTCTATCTGATGTTAAAGACGATGGGATAGCCACAACTAAAAACAGATTAGATAGTACTCGAATGGTTTCTTTAGAAGTGGTTGTTTTAACCGGAAACAACCAAGTGAAACGTGAGAATGCATCAATAACTATTAAAATGTGTTTCTTTCCAGAGAGAGTTTCTTTCATAGGACCGCAATGATCCACATGCATTGTTTCAAACGGACGGGAGGGGGTATCTGTAATCTGCATCTCTCCTTCGCACGTATTAACCGCGGAATTCGATATTAAACAAGAGATGCAATTGTTAATATAATCTTGTACTTTCCTTTTCATTGCGAAAAACCAATAATTGTTTGCGATTCCCTGAACCGTCTTCTCTACACCGCAGTGCGACATTTCGTCATGATAAATACGTATCACGTTGGTTATCATAGACTCCGGTATGACGAAGCGATGTTTATCCGGACCTTTTCGAAAGACGAGTCCCTCGATAAGTTCAAATTTCTCGAGGTCTTGCGATTCAAGATCTTTAGCAATAGCCTTAATCCTAGAATCTTGCAGCTGTTGATAGATTAACTCTCTTTCAAGAGGGAGAGCTTCCATATGACAGACTACCCGGCTTAAGGCATCCACGTGGGCCATTTTCTTCCCATCTCTATGCAAAATCTTAAATTTGTAATTCTGGAGTTTCAAAATCCAGCGGGCGATTCGCGGGTTTATATTCGCTTTATTAACCGCGAAAACGAGTGCGTGACAATCTGTCACTACTGTGAAATTTAAGCCGTAGAGGTATATGTGAAACCTCTCGATGGTTTTTACTACCGCCAGCATTTCCAGCTCAAAACTGTGATACCGGCTCTCCGCTTGATTGGTTGCCTGACTATAGTATGCTATTGAGTACAATTGGCCCCCTTTTTTTCTTTGCAATAATATTCCTGCTATAGCTACCGCGCTGGCGTCCGTGTGGATCTCGGTTTCTAAAAAGGGATTATAAATACCCAATAGTGGATATGACGACAGATCGTCTTTTAAGGTTTGAAAGGCTTTCTTACATTTTTCATCAAAAGTAAATAACGCAGATTTACGTAAAAGATCAGACAAGGGTTTGGCTTTAAATGAGTAATCTTTAATGAATTTCCTGAAGTATCCAGCTAATCCCAGAAACCTCTGTATTTCAATTAACTTTTTGGGTTGCGGAAAATTTCGTAATGCCTCCACATGGCGCGGACTAAGGGTGATGCCTTCCGGTGAACCTATATAGCCTAAATATTCTAATTTAGTTCTCAAGAATAAACATTTATTATAATTGATCTGAAAATTGTGTCTCTTCAACTCTATCAGTACTAACTTCAAAGTTTCTAGATTATCAGTTACAGAAGAAGATGGGATAAGAATGTCATCAATATATACAATGATTTTATCATTTCTAATAAGAGGACGCAAAATTTGAACGAGGCGCTTCTGGAATTCAGCTGGCGCTTCACAAAATCCAAAAGATAATCTTGTATATTCGAATTGCCCGTCTGGGGTGGCAAAAGAGAAATATTTTGTAACCTCTTCGTGTAATCTGATATTATGAAAGCCATCCTTTAGGTCAGGCATGTCAAACTCGTTTTGCATTACGGGCCACATGATCTATTTTGTATTAAGCTGAGGGCCGCATGTTTTCAATGTTCCTAGAATAAATAAAATACGATTTTTTAAATTATTATATTTAGTATGTTCAATGTATATTATACATAGTCGCTTTATATTTATATCTTATGTTACTTTTTAAAATAAAAATATTTTACGATTTTTTAAATAAAAAAACAAAAATAGAAACTATAATAAAAAATAAGAAAATATATTTTTTATTTAATCGGCTCTCAATATTAATAAATAATAAATAAATAAATGTGATCTGATGTTCTAGATGTCGGCCAATAGAGCCAAGCGCGAAAATTAATTTCTAATTTTTCGGAACAGTATCTCTTGGTTTGAGATCACTGAGTTCCATTTGATTAATTATCAATTAACCTCGTACTTACAATGGAAAAATAGGCGAGAAAAATATAGGTCCGAAAAGTCGCTGAAGCGGGAATTGAACCCGCGTCTTTCGCTTTCCGGGCGACTGCTCTTACCACTAAGCTATTCAGACCCTTTCGATTCTATATTTTTCATTTGCCTTCTAAATTAGATGTTTTTGTAAATAACGCCATGATTAGGCCCAGGCGTAAACTTAAGAAAATATATTTTTTATTTAATCGGCTCTCAATATTAATAAATAATAAATAAATAAATGTGATCTGATGTTCTAGATGTCGGCCAATAGAGCCAAGCGCGAAAATTAATTTCTAATTTTTCGGAACAGTATCTCTTGGTTTGAGATCACTGAGTTCCATTTGATTAATTATCAATTAACCTCGTACTTACAATGGAAAAATAGGCGAGAGAAATATATAGGTCCGAAAAGTCGCTGAAGCGGGAATTGAACCCGCGTCTTTCGCTTTCCGGGCGACTGCTCTTACCACTAAGCTATTCAGACCCTTTCGATTCTATATTTTTCATTTGCCTTCTAAATTAGATGTTTTTGTAAATAACGCCATGATTAGGCCCAGGCGTAAACTTAAGAAAATATATTTTTTATTTAATCGGCTCTCAATATTAATAAATAATAAATAAATAAATGTGATCTGATGTTCTAGATGTCGGCCAATAGAGCCAAGCGCGAAAATTAATTTCTAATTTTTCGGAACAGTATCTCTTGGTTTGAGATCACTGAGTTCCATTTGATTAATTATCAATTAACCTCGTACTTACAATGGAAAAATAGGCGAGAGAAATATATAGGTCCGAAAAGTCGCTGAAGCGGGAATTGAACCCGCGTCTTTCGCTTTCCGGGCGACTGCTCTTACCACTAAGCTATTCAGACCCTTTCGATTCTATATTTTTCATTTGCCTTCTAAATTAGATGTTTTTGTAAATAACGCCATGATTAGGCCCAGGCGTAAACTTAAGAAAATATATTTTTTATTTAATCGGCTCTCAATATTAATAAATAATAAATAAATAAATGTGATCTGATGTTCTAGATGTCGGCCAATAGAGCCAAGCGCGAAAATTAATTTCTAATTTTTCGGAACAGTATCTCTTGGTTTGAGATCACTGAGTTCCATTTGATTAATTATCAATTAACCTCGTACTTACAATGGAAAAATAGGCGAGAAAAATATAGGTCCGAAAAGTCGCTGAAGCGGGAATTGAACCCGCGTCTTTCGCTTTCCGGGCGACTGCTCTTACCACTAAGCTATTCAGACCCTTTCGATTCTATATTTTTCATTTGCCTTCTAAATTAGATGTTTTTGTAAATAACGCCATGATTAGGCCCAGGCGTAAACTTAAGAAAATATATTTTTTATTTAATCGGCTCTCAATATTAATAAATAATAAATAAATAAATGTGATCTGATGTTCTAGATGTCGGCCAATAGAGCCAAGCGCGAAAATTAATTTCTAATTTTTCGGAACAGTATCTCTTGGTTTGAGATCACTGAGTTCCATTTGATTAATTATCAATTAACCTCGTACTTACAATGGAAAAATAGGCGAGAGAAATATATAGGTCCGAAAAGTCGCTGAAGCGGGAATTGAACCCGCGTCTTTCGCTTTCCGGGCGACTGCTCTTACCACTAAGCTATTCAGACCCTTTCGATTCTATATTTTTCATTTGCCTTCTAAATTAGATGTTTTTGTAAATAACGCCATGATTAGGCCCAGGCGTAAACTTAAGAAAATATATTTTTTATTTAATCGGCTCTCAATATTAATAAATAATAAATAAATAAATGTGATCTGATGTTCTAGATGTCGGCCAATAGAGCCAAGCGCGAAAATTAATTTCTAATTTTTCCATTGTAAGTACGAGGTTAATTGATAATTAATCAAATGGAACTCAGTGATCTCAAACCAAGGATACTGTTCCGAAAAATTAGAGTACTCTGCGTTGATACCACTGCT
>NW_028141171.1:1098436-1142752 GCF_030444845.1 Prenolepis imparis | reverse complement strand
AGCAGTGGTATCAACGCAGAGTACTTCTCTTGGTTTGAGATCACTGAGTTCCATTTGATTAATTATCAATTAACCTCGTACTTACAATGGAAAAATAGGCGAGAGAAATATATAGGTCCGAAAAGTCGCTGAAGCGGGAATTGAACCCGCGTCTTTCGCTTTCCGGGCGACTGCTCTTACCACTAAGCTATTCAGACCCTTTCGATTCTATATTTTTCATTTGCCTTCTAAATTAGATGTTTTTGTAAATAACGCCATGATTAGGCCCAGGCGTAAACTTAAGAAAATATATTTTTTATTTAATCGGCTCTCAATATTAATAAATAATAAATAAATAAATGTGATCTGATGTTCTAGATGTCGGCCAATAGAGCCAAGCGCGAAAATTAATTTCTAATTTTTTCCATTGTAAGTACGAGGTTAATTGATAATTAATCAAATGGAACTCAGTGATCTCAAACCAAGAGATACTGTTCCGAAAAATTAGAAATTAATTTTCGCGCTTGGCTCTATTGGCCGACATCTAGAACATCAGATCACATTTATTTATTTATTATTTATTAATATTGAGAGCCGATTAAATAAAAAATATATTTTCTTAAGTTTACGCCTGGGCCTAATCATGGCGTTATTTACAAAAACATCTAATTTAGAAGGCAAATGAAAAATATAGAATCGAAAGGGTCTGAATAGCTTAGTGGTAAGAGCAGTCGCCCGGAAAGCGAAAGACGCGGGTTCAATTCCGCTTCAGCGACTTTTCGGACCTATATTTTTCTCGCCTATTTTTCCATTGTAAGTACGAGGTTAATTGATAATTAATCAAATGGAACTCAGTGATCTCAAACCAAGAGATACTGTTCCGAAAAATTAGAAATTAATTTTCGCGCTTGGCTCTATTGGCCGACATCTAGAACATCAGATCACATTTATTTATTTATTATTTATTAATATTGAGAGCCGATTAAATAAAAAATATATTTTCTTAAGTTTACGCCTGGGCCTAATCATGGCGTTATTTACAAAAACATCTAATTTAGAAGGCAAATGAAAAATATAGAATCGAAAGGGTCTGAATAGCTTAGTGGTAAGAGCAGTCGCCCGGAAAGCGAAAGACGCGGGTTCAATTCCCGCTTCAGCGACTTTTCGGACCTATATATTTCTCTCGCCTATTTTTCCATTGTAAGTACGAGGTTAATTGATAATTAATCAAATGGAACTCAGTGATCTCAAACCAAGAGATACTGTTCCGAAAAATTAGAAATTAATTTTCGCGCTTGGCTCTATTGGCCGACATCTAGAACATCAGATCACATTTATTTATTTATTATTTATTAATATTGAGAGCCGATTAAATAAAAAATATATTTTCTTAAGTTTACGCCTGGGCCTAATCATGGCGTTATTTACAAAAACATCTAATTTAGAAGGCAAATGAAAAATATAGAATCGAAAGGGTCTGAATAGCTTAGTGGTAAGAGCAGTCGCCCGGAAAGCGAAAGACGCGGGTTCAATTCCCGCTTCAGCGACTTTTCGGACCTATATTTTTCTCGCCTATTTTTCCATTGTAAGTACGAGGTTAATTGATAATTAATCAAATGGAACTCAGTGATCTCAAACCAAGAGATACTGTTCCGAAAAATTAGAAATTAATTTTCGCGCTTGGCTCTATTGGCCGACATCTAGAACATCAGATCACATTTATTTATTTATTATTTATTAATATTGAGAGCCGATTAAATAAAAAATATATTTTCTTAAGTTTACGCCTGGGCCTAATCATGGCGTTATTTACAAAAACATCTAATTTAGAAGGCAAATGAAAAATATAGAATCGAAAGGGTCTGAATAGCTTAGTGGTAAGAGCAGTCGCCCGGAAAGCGAAAGACGCGGGTTCAATTCCCGCTTCAGCGACTTTTCGGACCTATATTTTTCTCGCCTATTTTTCCATTGTAAGTACGAGGTTAATTGATAATTAATCAAATGGAACTCAGTGATCTCAAACCAAGAGATACTGTTCCGAAAAATTAGAAATTAATTTTCGCGCTTGGCTCTATTGGCCGACATCTAGAACATCAGATCACATTTATTTATTTATTATTTATTAATATTGAGAGCCGATTAAATAAAAAATATATTTTCTTAAGTTTACGCCTGGGCCTAATCATGGCGTTATTTACAAAAACATCTAATTTAGAAGGCAAATGAAAAATATAGAATCGAAAGGGTCTGAATAGCTTAGTGGTAAGAGCAGTCGCCCGGAAAGCGAAAGACGCGGGTTCAATTCCCGCTTCAGCGACTTTTCGGACCTATATTTTTCTCGCCTATTTTTCCATTGTAAGTACGAGGTTAATTGATAATTAATCAAATGGAACTCAGTGATCTCAAACCAAGAGATACTGTTCCGAAAAATTAGAAATTAATTTTCGCGCTTGGCTCTATTGGCCGACATCTAGAACATCAGATCACATTTATTTATTTATTATTTATAATAAAAAATATTTTATTTTTTTTTATAAAAAACAAAAATAGAAACTATAATGAAAAATATACAAAATCACAATTTAATATTATTTTTTAGAAAATATTTGACATCGTTTTTCACAAACCAATTTTTTTGAAAAGATTTTCAAGAAGTTTCGGCGGGCCGCAGTTTTTTTGTTGGCGGGCCGCGTGTTTGACATGCCTGCTTTAAGTCAAGGAGGGTGAATACTGATTTATCGTTGAGTCGAGACAAACAATCTTCAATCAATGGAAAGGGATACTTCTGTTTAATTACCCTACTATTTAACGGGCGCAAATCCACACACAAACGCATTGATCCGTTTTTTTTCGCACCGGTACTACTGCCTCGCGCAATAAGGAGACGAACTATATTTGATAATCCCTCTTTCTAACAGGTCGTCCGTGATCTCTCTTATTTTTATGCGTTCTGCCCATGCAAACCGTCTTGGCGAATAGGCATAGATCGACTCATCCTTTAAAGCTATTTTGACGCAATAATCGTCTTACACTGAAACAACTTCTGTATTTTCTACATGGATTAATGTATTTAATAATTCTTTTTTAACCGAAGGATCAAAGTCTGTTTCTAAAATTGAGAAGTAACTTTCTAAATTATTATCAGAGTTATCGATTACCTCTGCTGAAGCTATTTCGGAAAAAAGCTCAAATCTATCATTTGCTTCTTTTTTATCATTCTTAATTGAAATGGAAATTTCATGTTCTGAGAGGAAGTCTCTACCTAGAATCATATCCGCGGAGCTTGCATCACCTTTAAGAACATATAAATCAATGGAAGCTAACAAGTTAGGCAAAGCCTTTAATTTAATATTAGCAGAAAAATAGCCTTCAATTGCTATGGGAAAGTTATTTAAGGCTTTGTACACATTAATTGATTTTTTTAATGAGATAGAGGCATAATTGTGAATTTTCATGAAAGTTGACACATTAATAAAAGAGATCGGGGAGCCTGTGTCTATGAGCGCATATATTGAACAAACTTCTCCTAGAATTTCGTTGACTTCGATTAATGAATTACTAGTGACTAGCTTCTTACATACATTCTGAACACACGCAACTGTCGGGGTTGACTCTCCTTTAGTTTCTTCTACTGCCGCTACTGAAGAAGGATGACTGGACTGAAGTGTAGTTTTAGCCTCCTGTTGCTGCTTCTTTTTCAGTTTTGGACAGCTATCTCTGGTATGGTCCTTTGCGTGGCAATAGACTCAATGTGACTGCGCCTTATCTCCTGACGATTGTAGACTATCTTTTCCTGGAGGCCCCATCGATGCATTTATTATTTTTTGAGGTTATGTCCTTGGTTTTGTCCATCTTTGTACATTGAAACTTCTTGAAGGAGTCACCACAGGACGCTGCTATTTCATGGACCTCTCTTATAAATTGGTTTAATGTGTTGGAACGCAGGGTAGCTGCAGCACATTTTACTGAAAGATTATTTATACCGTTGATCAACAGCTTAATTTTATCAGAATCTTCTAATTTGAGTCGTTGCATTAATGCAAGTTTGTCCATCGCGTAGTCTCTGAAGGATTCCGATGCACAATTCCACCTGCGTGCCTCAATCCTCTGCATCGTGACGTGAAACAATACCTCCTTTTTAAAATGGTCGATTATGGCGGATTTGAATGAGGACCAGGAGCGATTGGTTTCTCCTGTTGTCAAATCCAGCCAACGACGTGCAGTTTTGGATACTTTGGATGTGGCGGCTGCCAACATCACCACTGGTGACAGATTGTGTATCGCTGCCACATTTTCAATCTTTTCTATCCAGTATTCCACATCTTCGTCCTCTGTGCCTCCAAAAGTAGGAATCTGGGATGATAGGAATTTGACGGCATGTCCTGCAACTGCTGTTGATACATCTGGAATTCGATTAACTGGATGAGCTTCTGTGTCTTGGAGAAACAACGAACTCATATTATCTGTAAAATGTAGTAGGTTGCGTGGAGGTCCTTGGTTGATATTCAGTGTAGCGAACAACTGCTGCATTAATACTTGCTACTGCGACATTTGCTGCAGTATCATCGTTTGTTGAGCCATCTGCTCTCTCTGTAAGCGAAGCTGTTCCACTATCAGCGAGTCTGACTGTATGAGGGGTTTGTTTTCTGGAGGCCTCTGTGAACCTGACTCAAAAAGTAAAAGTTGAGGCGCAGAATTTACTTCAACTATACCTTCTGCGGATTCAGGAGAACAGGCCTCGCCCCTAGCTTCCGCCGTCTGTGTAGTTTCTTTTGAAAGGTGTCCATTCCTTGTTAAATGGTCCACAATGGCATCGACCTATCGCTCATGTTGTTCAGTTGACAACTATCATTATATTTCATAGCTTCTTCCCGTAAGGTGGGTAACGATAGTTTTTCGAGCTGACTCTTCGCCAGTTCGATTGACGAGCTGGAAATGGACATGGTGCTTACACTCTCACACCAGGAAAAAGAATTACACAAAATTTCCCGCGCTCCCGGTACGGGTCTACGCGGTTGCCGCCACAAACGCGTCAATGCTTTCTTCACCCTTTTTTTTTTCTATCGCTGTGGAAACCTCATGGTACCACTCACCTCCCGGGTAGGGGATGAGGGTTATGTGGGACTCCTTGTTCCACTTGGCCGATCCACGAATGGATCAATCAGGGGGCCCAAGATCTACCGCACTAAAACCACAGCGGATGTCCTACTCGGGCGTTAGGTGGGGGACGGCGAGGATGCTGGTATCCCATGCCGACTCGCCGCACCCCCGCCTTTTTCCTTCTCGGGGAGAGCGCCGCCCCTGAAAGGGACGACACTCTCCCTCCACGCATCGTGTGGATTGTTCGCGGTTGCGGCGCAGGACGACACCGACCCCACGCCACGTCCTCCCAAAAGTTTGGGGGGCGGGGTCACGGCTCGAGTATCCCGCTCGAGCCACCACCCCCCGCCTCCGGAGTGGTGCTCCCTCCCCCTCCCTAAGGGATAGGGGATTCGGCGTCCATCCCCGGAGGCCCTCACCAGGGGGGCCCCTCTCAGAAGGAGAAGGACCCTCTCTACGGCGCTTGCGCCCTCCCATCGGTGCCTTTCGGCTTCCGGTGAGAGGGCGCCCCACCGCATCTACGTCTAAGAGGGGGGAGGTCGCGCCCCATGCGGCCGGGCAGTGCGCGACCACCACAGGCGTGCGACCCCTCCCCCCGCCCTCCCCGGTTGCGGCTCCCTCCGCTCCCTTGGGAGTTAGGATTCGGCCGCAACCAGGGAGGTTGCCCATTTGGGGGCGCGACCGCGCCTGCCCCGCCTAAGCGAGACCGATGCACCCGCGCCCCCATTTCTCGTGAGATCCTAGGGGGGAGCGCCGGGACTTAAGCGTCCCCGGCCCCCCCCCAAAGACCTCATCCCGCGGCCAAATTGGACACAGGTATATTCGGGACGCACCCCCCCCCCGATCCCCGCCACCACGAATGGGCAAGCCCATCAATGGCGGGAAGAGGGGGCCCGTTCCCATCCCTCCTTTACCATCTATTGGGCCCCCCCCCCCCCCGATTCCCGCCGCCGCAAGTGTGCAAGCCCACTGACGGCGGGAAACGAGGGGGCCCGCCCCATCCTCCGTATCCGTCTCCTCGTCCCTTCCTCTTCTTCTTCCTCTTCTTCCCTCTCGCTCCCTCCCCCTCTACGCCTCCTCCTTCTGCAGCATTACTGTGCTGCAGAAGGAGGAGAACCCTCTCCACGCATCATCGTTTTCTGTCATTGCCTCACTACTGAGGGCAATGACAGATCTCCTCCCACTGCGGCCACGAGTTCCTCTCTTTCTTCCGCCCAGGCACCACACTCCTCCAGTGTGTGCTGGGCGGTATCGCACCCGTGACCACAGTGCCAGCACCGCGTCGTGCGCTCCTTTCCTATCCGACCCAGGTACTCACCGAAGCATCCATGGCCTGTGAGCACCTGGGTCATATGGTAGGACATCCCACCCCTTTGGCCCTGTCCAGCCAGTCTTCTAGACAGGGCCGTATGGCCCCGACGGTGCGCTGACCCGGCAGCCTCGGATCCATGAGGCTGTCCTTCCACCTTTGGATCAGCGCCCGTCGGGCGTGGACTCTCACCGTACGCCGGAGGCCCTCCGTTATTGGGACGCCCGCCCGCTGATATTCTCTTGTACGCTTGTACACATCTGCGTACATGCGGGCGAGCATCTCCACTGGGGGTACTCCTGCTAGTACCCCCACAGCCGTCCAGCTCACTGTCCGGTAACCCCGGCATATTCTGTTGGCCACCCGCTTTTGCAATTGCCTTAAGGCATTTTTTGCACCGCGGGCGGCCCCCAGACTCTCCTCCCATACCGGGGCTCCGTACAGAACCATGGAATGAATTGTTCCGGCGTACAGTCGACGAACACCTCCGCCCGGTCCCCTAAGGTTTGGCAGCAGGCGTTGCAGCGCCATTGCTGCCTTCTCCACCCTGGGGGATATTTGGCGGAAGTGCTAGCGGAACGTCCACTTGCCATCGAGGTGGAGGCCCAAGTACTTCATATGGGCCCCCACCTCTATGGTGGTGTCCTCCACTGTGATGCGGGCTTCTGGTGGCGCCCCAGAGAGCCATCGTGAAGAAAGACGGCCTCAGTTTTCTGAGGCGCCACCTTAAGCCCCATCTGATGAATGAGTCGCACGACGCGGTTCACTGCCAAGTTGGCTCGAGCGATGGCGTCTTCCCACGAGTTCCCCCCAGCCATCACCAGTGTGTCATCGGCATAACATACCGCGTGACAGCCAGGGGGGAGGGCAGTCTGAAGAACGACGTCGTATGCCAGGTTCCACATTAGGGGTCCTAACACTGACCCCTGTGGAACCCCGCACGACATACGACATCTTTGTTCTTCGGCGTTTCTGTCTGTATAGGCCAATTGCCTGTCCCTGAAATAGTCCCTCAAAATCGACACCAGATACGGGGGAACCCTATGATATTCCAGGGCCTCCCCGATCCGGTGCCATGGCAGGGTGTTGAAGGCGTTGGAAATGTCCAACGAAACTGTCAACAACACCCCGCCTTCCTTCGCAACGGCCCCCGCAATCGAGCGAACCCGCAGTATCGCGTCCACGGTGGATCGCCCGACGCGGAAGCCGTATTGCCCATCGCTTAAATTGGGACCATTTCGGGACAAATGGTAGACGAGACGGTCGACGATGATCCTTTCCAGGATCTTACCCGCCTCGTCTATTAGGCAAATTGGTCTATACGCCGAGGGCACATCCCTCGGTTTGCCCTCTTTGGGAAGGAGGACTATATGCGCCTCCTTCCACTCTCGTGGGAATGAGCCCATGCGGAAGCATTCGTTATACAACCTCCGCATGGGCTCTGCCAGACCCCGGTAGGCGAGAGCCCAGGCTTTTCCATGTATGCCATCGGGACCTGGAGCTTTTCCGCTCTTGATCTTCCCGATGGCTTTCTGGAGCTCTCCTCCCGTGACCCCCATGGCCGTCTCGTCCCACACCCAGTCCCGCGCCGGAATCGGGTTTGTGTTTCCCTCCTCCAGCGGGAACAGGGTGCTTACGACTTGGCCAATAAATTGGGGGTCTAAAGTTTCCGTTATGGGGGCCCCCCACCTCTGAGTTTGTTTAAAACTATGCGGTAAGGGCGCCCCCACGGATCCTCGTCCAGGGAGGAGAGCAATTCCTCCCAGGCTCCCGCCTTGGCCTTTCTGATCAGAACGCGCAGGGTATCGCGTCTTTCTTTGTACGCATCCCACGCGTCCTGATAACCCTCGGGATCTATCCGCTCGAGCCTCTTCCTCTTTTGCACGTTTCTCCTTGCGTGGTCGGAGGATCGCCTCGCTTCGGCGATTTCCTCCGACCACCAATATGCTTTTCGGAGGGACCAATTCTTTACCCTGGGCATGGCTGCATCACAAGCTTCTTTTAGCACCTCCTTCCGGGATCTTCTCCTCCTCCTCTCTTTCCCTCCCCTGTCCTTGGAGCCCTTTGTTCTTTGGGCTCCTCTGTCACGACATCGAGATCGATAAGGGGGGGGATTTCCTCTTGTTGTTGGGGTTCCTTCCTTTTTTCCGTTTTCTTAACGGGCGATCCCGGCTTTGGCAGCTACCGCTGCGGTCTACATTGTTTGGGCACCGCGCGCGCACGTGCCTCCCCTCCAGGCATTTGTAGCACTGGAGGGGCCGCGTCTCCAACATCTCCACGCGCGCGAGTGCCCATCCAATTTTAATTTGGGCCGTCTTCATTATTAGATTCGCTGCCTTTAAGGGGCAGCGAACCTACACTATTCCTATACCACCTGGGGTTTTCCTAATCTCCCCCAGGTGGATTTCTTCCTGCTCGCAGTCGCCAGCAATGGCGACTGCCTCCACGACTTCGGGGGCTCTTATTGACTCATCGAGCCCCCGGAGTCTTAATTCCGCCATCTTGGTCGGGCGTTGCACTCGCACTCCCTCCTTGCCTCTGAGGGCCTCCCTCATTCCGAGGGCAAGCTTGTCTGCTTTCTCTTGACTACCTGCCCCCGGGATCTCAAAAATATATGCGCCAGTTATGGCCCTCTTAATTTTTGTGCCCTGAATGCCCAGACCCACGATGTCCACTTTTTGACGTACCTCCCGGATAGTCTCCTCGTACTTTCCAGGAGGACACGTCACAGTCACAGCCGCGCTCTTTGGCTCCCTCCGTTTCGTGGGTAATCGCGCCTGGTTTGCCGGCTTCGGAGTGGGGGGATTAGCAGCCTTTCTCTTCGTAGCCACCTCCCCCGCTTTCACCTCTTTTGCAGCTATTTCTGCTGCTTTAGATTTCCTGGTCTTTTTTGAAACCACTTCTGTCCAGGAGGTGTCCTTTTTGATGGCTTGGGGCGCTTCCTCCTTCTTCAAAGTTTGGGGCTTTTCCCCTTCCTCTCCTGTCCATCTCCCTTAGTCATCCGCTGAGGGGATGGTTTTTCCCCTTCCTTCTTTTCTTTCGGTGTCTTGCTTTTAGGAAACCTTTGTGTTGCCGGTCGGGCGGGTGGGTTTAACGTTGCGGCAGGCAGTATCCTGACTGCCCTCTGCAGCGTCTCCACCCCCCTTACTACCGGCTTGGCTTTTATAGCCTTCTTGTCCTCTACTGGGGCTACTTGTTTGGCCGCTGCCGGTAGTGCCTTCTTCTGCAGTTGTTGTTTTTGTTGCTGCTGTTTGGCCTGATTCAGCTTTGCCTCCTTCTCAGCTCTTCGGGTTTCCCCGTAGGTGGGGATCGGGTACCCGAATCTCTCGTCAAGTAGTCTGACGAAGACTCCTTCCATCATGGCGATCAACGCCATGTGTTTCTCTTTCTCCTCGATCTCCCTTTCACCGCCGTTCTGCGGGATGGTATATTCCGTGTTCCCCTTTCGGACATGCAGTGTCCCAGCTGCCGTGGGGGAACAATCCTTTCTTTGCTGAGAAGATGGAGGGTCCATTTTATTGAGGAGAGACAGGTCTTCCTCATCCTCCGTCTTCTCTGCTTCCTTTTCTTCCCTTACCCTCCTTACGACATCAGAGATGCCGGGGATCTCCTCACCGTGTGGTGATGGTGAGACCCCCCGCATCTCTACATCTCTCGTCGGGGAGGCTTCCCCGCCGAAAGGCGGAAGTGGAGCTTCCCTGGTTTCCCTCCGGGTCGAAGGGGTCTCCCCACCTTCGGGTGGAAGTGAGGTCCCCTCGACCCACCTCCTCGTCCTTGTTTTAGCGCATTCACCATTTGCGCCGAGCGGTCCTCAGTGTTCCGATTAGGGACCGGCTGGCCGCGCATGCGTGCTTTTGCGCATGCGCGGCCAGAAAGATACAGTGACGTACATATGTACGCATGTAGTATCTTGGCGCTTGGCGGGGGCGGGATGCGGGATCGTGAACGACGGTTAGGGATCGGACGATCGGACGATTACGGCGGTTATGGCAGCAGAGAGGACTATATAATAAGGTAAGTTTTAATTATTATTTAATTAATTATAATGAACAATGGACTCTGCAGAAAAAGGAGCTATTAAAAAACAAAGAGTCCGTAAATTTCAAATGTCATGGCTAGATGATAATATTTTTAAAGGATGGTTGGCTCCACATCCTACATTAGATAAAGCTTTATGTACGGCATGTAATAAAGCCATCAGATGTTGTAAATCAAATTTAATTGAACATGCACAATCGGTCCAACATTTAGAAAAACTAAATTCTAAAAATTTTAATATTAATTTTACAGACACCGCGAATAGTAGAGTTACTCTTTCACATAAAGATAAAGTTAAACGCGCCGAAATAAAATTAGCAGCATTTTTTGCTGAACATAATGTTTCTTTTTATGCCGCGGATCATTTAATTCCACTATTGAAAGATATCTGCATAGTCCCTGAAGTTGTATCAGATCTTTCACTGGCTCGAGATAAGTGCACAAAAATTGTTAAAAAAGTAATCGCGAAACAAGAAACAGAAAAATTAATTCAAATTATTCAAAATTGTAAATTTTCGATTTTAATAGACGAAAGTACTGATATTTCGGATACTAAACTTATGTGTATTCTTGTGCAATATGTTTCACCTTTGACTAAAAAAGTAAGAACGCAATTGTTAGATTTATTATCTATGGACGCAACAGATTGTTCCGCGAACAAAATTTTCGAAAGTTTTAAAAATGTTAGATAAAAAAAAATTCCTTTAAGAAATATTGTGGGAATGGCAAGTGATAATGCATCTGTAATGATTGGATCCAATAATTCTTTTATGTCGCGCTTAAAATTAGAAATACCGGGTCTTGTTACATTAAATTGTATTTGCCATTCATCCGCGCTTGTAGCAAGTAAAGCTTGTGAAAAACTTCCAGAGTCGTGCGAAAATTTGATTAGAGGAGTTGCAACTTATATCTCGGGTAGTGCAAAGAGATGTGCAATTTTAGGTGAATTTCAGGATTTTTTTCATGTGGAAAGAAATAAAATTTTAAAATTATCAAGTACTCGGTGGTTAATATTACATAAATGCGTTGTTAGATTATTAAATAATTGGGAAGTTTTAAAAAATTATTTTATTTTAGCTGTAGTCGAAGATAAATTAAAATCCGCGGAAATTATTTTAAATCAGTTAAATGATAATTCATTAAAAGCATATTTATTATTTTTAAAATATTCGTTAAATTTTTTAATAGTTTTAATGCCCTTTTTCAATCTCGTAAGGTTTTAATTCATACATTGTATGAAAATAGTCAACGATTAGTTCGCGAAATAGGTCAAAATTTTTTAATTCAAAAAGCGTTAGAATCTATTATTGATTTAAATATAGAAGATGAATACAATTTTCAAGACATAAATAATATATATGTTAGATCGGAATGTGAGAGTTTTTTAGAAGCACTACCTTCAGAATGCACGCGAGAAATTAAATTAAATTGTTTAAAATTTTACGTAACTGCTGTTCGCGAAATGTTAAAACGTTTACCGTATAGAGATACTGTTTTCCAACAATTAATGTTCTTACAGCCGAAAATTGCTCTTCATGACGAAGCTAGAGTCCAATTTAAAGATTTAACTTTTATTGCAACGCGTATATTAGAACATATTGAAATTACAAAATTAGCTTTTGAGTGGAGAATTTTGCCGTCCGTTTTTAATAACGAAGAAAAAGTAGAGTTAGCTTCTTTAGAGATCGATTCTATGTGGCAGAAAATATTAGAATTTAAAAATTTTGATGGAGAAAAAATGTTTCCAAATTTAGAATTATTAGTCGAAGCAGTTCTTTCTTTTCCTCACTCTAATGCAGAAGCGGAACGAATATTTTCAATAGTTACCGATATTAAAAATAAAAAAAGAAATAGATTATCAAATGAAACTGTTTCCGCGATGTGTACAATACGATCGAGTTTTCAAGCTGAAGGCATTAATTGTACAAATTTTGAAATTGATTCCGGACATTTGAAATTACACAATCCGCAAAATTTATATGGAAAATAAAATAATAATCTAGCCAAAATGACTTTTATGTATGTTAGTTATATATTCTAATTAATGTTAATAATTTTTTATTATAATAGAATATTATGATACATATTTAATATATATCTGTGATAATATAGAAGTACTTGAATATTATGCATTATTATTTTTGTTTATTATAATGATTTTAATTTAAGAAAAATGTGCAATTTTTATAATTTTGTAATTAATAAATACTGTGCAATATTTTTTTAAATTATTATTCAATGCTGTGTAATATTATTTTAGTTTTTGTTATTTAATATTTTAATTTAAGATAAAATGTTATTTTTATAATTTTATAATTAATTATAATTTTTGTTTATTAATGAATATTAAGGTTTTTGGCAGTTTTCCTTACCCTTGCAACAAATGTTGGTATTCTTTGAAGTTTCTGCCAAATTAAAGATTTTTATTTTATTGATGTAAAAAGTGTTTTATTTAATGATATCACCTTTTTCCCTTCCTTTTTATTTTTTATTATAATTAATATTTATAAAATAATTAAATTTTAAATATTTTTTTAAATATATATGTATATGTTTTATTTTTTAATATATTAAAAAAAATTTTTTTAATACTCTAAATTCTAAATGTAACCGGGGGGGTAACGGTGCCTCTTTTCCCTAGTACAAGATACTTCACTGATGCCGCGTGCTCGCACATGCGCGGCCAGCCGGTCCCTAATCGGAACACTGGCGGTCCTTTCCTTGTTTCCTTGGTTTCCATCGGATGGAGCGATTTGCTGGCCCTTCTTTTACTGAGTTGTTCCACCGTTTGCTTTAGTTGCTGGTTTTCCAGCCTTATTAGTTGCAATTGGTGGTACAACTCTTCCACTTGTTTTTCGAGAGGCACCTCTATTGTGTTCTGGGCCCTTAAGGCCAGAGCCGTGGCCGCAGCGCACATATCGGCGGCTGCTTCCTTTACCTGTTTGATGTAGGTGCCCTTCATCTGGTTGGACATAACGACCACTTTATATAGGTCCATTGCCCTCTTTGACACTACTGCCTCCAGGTCTTGTACAGATGCCATTTGGAATTCTTTCCCTTTTACTTTTATATTTCCAAGGAAGTCGTTAAGTGACTTCCCTGGTGGGGGCTTGTAGATGGGGTTCAGCACCTCTTTTTCGTGGCGTATTTCCTCCTCTTCTTTTCTAGCCTTTTCCGCCTTAAGTTTCCGGAATCCACCGGTAGTCTCTGGGCGGCCAGATCCCCTCCCTTTGGTTATCCGGGGTAGTTCCCCCTCCGCCTCTTCCTCTCTCTCTTGCCTCTGTTCATGCCACATGTGCGGTTTTATGCAGAGGCCAGGAAAGTCTTTTTCCCAGGGAGCAGCCTTTGCAGTAGGCTCCCTTTGCGTGTCGTCCCCTTCGCTATGTAGACTAGATGTGTCCACCTCGGTATTCTCTTCGTTCTCGGAGTCTTTTAATCCTCTCTTCTTGTTGTAGGCTTCGGTCCTTTTTCTTGCCCGGGCCAAGTCCTTGCTTACGCGCTCCGCCCTGGCAGCGTTTCCCTTGCCTTTTTTACTTGATGTCCTCGTTTGGTCCGAGCCGACACTCTCCTCCGAATCAAATCTGATCAGATTTATCGAGAATGGTTTAAGTCGTTCTCCCTGCCAGATGTGCTCCTGTCCTTCCTCTATTGAGGTGCAAGAGTCTTTCCTTTCTTGGACCGTTGGTCCGCCTTGCGCTTTCGCCCCATCCTGTGTAGTTTTTTGTGTGTTGGTATTCATCTTCTTTTTTCCCGCTGTCCCGCTGCGGCTCCGTCCCCCAGGGTATACCCCCACCGGCCAAGGGGTGCCCCGAAACATGACCGGCCACTCCCCAAGGCCGGGCCCCAAGTTCCCCCGGGGAGGGGACATACGTCATTGGCCGGGGGATACCGCACCCCGGCCGACCCCGAGCCCCTTACTCACCCGTGTGAGTTTTGACGCCTACACGGGCTTTCAGGGGACCCCCGCCTCCGACAACGGGGGTACCGCAGCAGGTGGCGCCACCCGGGGGGCCCCACGGACGCTTCGGACAGGGTCGCCGCTCCTCGGCCCTGCCCTACACGCCGTGGCGACCAGCCGTCCCCCCACCGGTAATTACGTCCGGTGGAAGGGACCACGCCTCTCCCGCCGGCCGGTTCGGAAGGGGAAACGGTCCCGACCGGCCAAGAGTACTTGCTCTCGCCGCTGGGCCCCGCCTCGGAAACGTCCGAGCGACCCCAGCGGCAGACCCGCGTGGCACCCTCTGGGCGATGCCCCTCGGATAACCCCTACGGGCAAAGCCCCTCGGGTAACCACGCGTGGTCTACTCCGCCGTCCCGGCCCGAGCTCGGAATACGTCCGAGTGGCCCGGGAACGGCTAGTCCCAGGGACGCTGGGACGGGGACCCAGGCTACCCAGCCTGGAGACCCCCAACCAGCACCCTGAGGCTCTTCTCTCGTCGCCGGGCCCCGCCTCGGAAACGTCCGAGCGGCCCCGACGACTGACCGCCGTGACTCCCTCCGGGCGATGCCCCTCGGGTAAACTCCGGGCAAAGCCCCTCGGGTAGTCACGGCTGGTCCCCTCCCCCTGCGGCCCCCGCCACCGAAAATCCCACCCCGAGACCCCGCGGGGACATCCCCCGGGAAAGACCCCGAAAAACACCCCCCCAGAGACACGGCACAGAACCTCAGCGGCCGAGGCCGCAGACTGCATGGCGGGAGGACAAGCGCCGATGCGCCGTGCAGTGTCCTCTCCTAACGGTGCCATGCCACCGGGCGTTTGAATTCCGGGTCGCCATCCCTTACCACCTACGAGCCGAGGCTCTAACGGGGAAGTGGGCCCCCAAGACTGTGGGAAGACTCAAGGAGGAACCCCCGGAAACTAGGGGGAGTCCCCAGAAACCGGGGGCAAGCGTGCCTCAAGATATGAGGCACTGTCCACTCTTAGCACCCCTCGCAAGGCTATCCCCTTGCGAAGGGTGAGCCCTCCCACCACGCCAAGGTGGTGGACAACGGAGGGGATGCTTTCTTCACCCTGCATTCAATGTGGTTAACACCGCCCGTGCGTTCAATGGAAAGAGAGAGAGAAAAATAAAAAAAAATTCACTCTATAAACCTCAGCGTAACAGTTCCTGCCGACGAGTTCAATGTTCGATACGATTGACACCGTGAACGTTCTCGACGTGCCCGCACTAGAGGTATCACTTCTTCTCTTTGCGCGCGCCTTTTCCAATATGGTTACCTCCTCCCCTCTTGTTGAATCCACGTGTACAAAATGGCTAGACCGAGATCCACGTAAATGGTCAATCCCACCATACACGCGTACTCACTTCAACGCGCGGTACTTACTTACGCAACCGACGGGAAAAAACAACGACCGACGTGAGACGCATAAAAGACTAATGCCGACTCGTGAAAAGGGCTGAGCCAGGAAACTGAGCACACTACTCGCACGTACGAGGAAAGCCTCGATCCCACTTCTGAGGCTGTAAGTGACGTGATAATTAATGTGAGGTTATTCGGGAGAATAACCAGAAGGTCAAGGATTGACTGGCAAAAGGGACGTGGTAAACGTGCGTTGGGTAGGTGCGACGAAACACGAGGTATCCGTAGCAAAAGAATATATTTCAGGTACAGATCCTCACTCGACTTGGTCTCCACAAAGACTAACTTACTGCCGCGCAAAACCGGCACTCACTCCTCGATTGCCACACTTGGCCAATCACGTCTCGCGAATATAACAAAAGACGCAAACCTATATGTAGTTGCCGCTTGCACCGGCAACTACCGCCATCTTAGCCTTACGAGTAAGGTTATCTAGGGTTTTCTAGAGTTATTCCTTACATTATATACTACTTGATACACGCTGGCAACGAGCAGTGTATCAAAAATGGCACCACTATAGGCACTGGCCGCGTTCAGAAAAACAATTGCTAAGTTGTCGTCTTATCAACACTCTATGTTGATTGGTTGATTGTAAAAATAAGAACCAATCATTTTCAATTTTGTTTCTAAGTGGTTTGTTCTTCTGAAACCTATTGCACTATCTCTCTCTTTCTCTCGTTCGAGCGAGAACATACTCGAACGCAAATAGCCTAAAAGAGATGCAAGAAGCACAGGGTCATTTTTTACGTGAACTTTATGTGCTCTCTCTTAGGTGCGTTCAAATAGCTTACCCGAGTAACTCAGAGTGCATTCCCTTTCTTTCTACATTATTGAGAGAGAAGTGATGTAGAAAGAGAGGGAATACACTTGGAGTTACTCGGGTAAGCTATGTGAACGCAGCCCTTCAGCTGTGTTCCAAAATCACGCTTTTAACATAATGTCGTTATTATTTAAAGTTATATTTAATTTTTAATTACATAAATAAATAATTTTCAATTTTAATTTTATAATTAATAATTAATTTTTAATTAATTAATTTATTTATTTAATAACTTATTTGTAATAATAATATTAAAAACATTAGTTAATTACATAAAGTATAATTATTTAAATTATTATATAAATAATAATCTTTTAATATTTTTTTTGAGGTTTAAAAATCCAACTAAAATAAAACGCATTATTTATATTATATATTATAGAATTGTAAATAATTTTTTGAATAATTTTTTATGCAAAAAATGTGAATATAAAGTTGAATAACTTTTATATTGAAATTCTATAGTTTTTTATTTTCTAATATGAGTGTAAAGCGTGGTTCGAGACTTTCTCGAATTAAGTCGAAGTTCGCAGTTGCATCGCATCGTTGTATAAAATATCGAGGGAAGATACCGCGTAATTGATCGCATTATTTGTGTTCGTGTTATATAATGTAAAAGTATAAATGGCGCGCGCGAAGCGCGCGCCTGTGTTGTTCTAGTTATATATAAAATACATTTATGCTACTTCGTTCGCTTACAGCTATGTGACGCTGTCTATGCTCTGTCTATCTCGTACTTAAGTTTTAGTTATGAGAATATTGTTAGCTCTGGAAATTTATGGGTGCGCAATATAAGAAAAGTTGGATAACTTTGTTAAGTAAATACTTATATTTGTAGTAATAAAATGCACACATGTTTAGCCTAGACAGGAAAAAAACGAAGAAGCGAAAAAACGCGCCAACTTAAAACTAGTGAAAACTAAAAATAACTAAAGGAAACAACCATATGTTTACCAAAGAAGAGAGATAGAAAATAAAAAGACATGAACAACTAAATCTGCCATTTACTTCTAACAAATATATAGCTTACAAAGAATAGCTAATAAAATTTATTAAAAGTATATATGATAACTATACCTATCAGTTTGATTTCAACCCTAGAAATTAGAAATTAAACTGATTTTGTTAAATTCAAAAATTGGATGGATAAAATATTGGAATAAATAAAAAAATGCAATTAAAATGTTACAGTGATACAATTTACGTATTGTAAAATGATCTTACATATAATTATAGATTATATCCCCCATAGCAAAAAATGTCACAGTGACATCACAATAAGCTCACAATAGAGTCACAAGGTGACAAAAAAATGTGATGTCACTGTGATGTCATTGTGAGATTATTGGAAGGTAACAGTGATCACAATTGAAGTGATATCATTGTAAAATGTCACATTGATATAACTAGTATATCACGAAATGTAACAATAAGGATAAAAAAATCTGTCATAGCAAGAAAATGTCACAGTGACATCATAAAGATGTTGTGCTGTGACGATAAAAAATATATTTAATCGTCACAGCACAATCGTCACAGCACATCTTTATGATGTTACAGTGATATCATCAAAAATGTCACATTGATATAACTAGTATATCACGAAATGTAACAATAATGATAAAAAATCCCCATAGCAAAAATATGTCACAGTAACATCATAAAGATGTTGTGCTGTGACGATCAACAATTAAAATTAGAAAAATAAAGGTTAATTTATGATATATTTAATAAATAATTTATATTTATTTATTTATTACTGCTATAACTCAATATATATTAGGGTGTCCAATTTAAAATAACACCACTTCAAATATCTCTTAAAAAATACATCAAATAAAGGGCATCATCTACTTTATGACCTCCTTTGAATCAAACAACTTTTATTTGAAATATTTTTCTTTAAAATAGTCGCGTTCAGCAGAATGACTGCTAAGTTGTCATCTTGTCAAGACTTGACGTTGATTTGTTCTAAAAGTAAAAGAATCAATCACGTCACCGTTAATGGACGCTACTTAATGTAACCTAACCTTACCTAACCCTAATGCAAGCGTGACCGTGTAGGCGCGTACACGTTGCCCAAAACGCTCTGCAGCGTATACGCAGTCATTGTTGTCTGTTGGTGTACCAGCACGTGTTTTTTATTTGCATAAGAGGACATTTTGACTCAAAATAAGTGATCTCAGAAGATCACTTAGCAATAAGAAGTGATTTAACACGAAAGTGAAAAACATCAACATAAAAATTAAGGTTAGTATATATACAATATTTTTTTGTCTTATGTTTGTCTTATATTTTTTCATATTTATTGTAACAAGATATCTTTTTTTCATTGTATATGTATATTTAGGAAAAAAAATATTTTTTGTGAAAAATATGGGTCGCAAACGAAAACACTCAATATTTTATAGTGCAAGACATAAACGAAGCAAGAAACACAGTAACAGATATGAATATGATAACTCATCAGACTGATTCTGCGGATTCTATGGCAATAATTAATAATAATAATGATCAACTAATTGTTGTTGATGAGAATGCTTCATCTTTATGTGATTCTGATAAAGTATACTCAGATAGAAATCTAAATCAATCTTGTGATGAAAGTGATGAAAGTGATGAAAATAATATTAACTTTCTGAATGAAAATAATGCCTGTATGATACAAAATTACATGGATGCAAATAAGCTGCAAGCTATAGTCGATAACAATTATGAAAATCTGTGTTTAAATGATAACGAAACTTTTATACATGACATAAGTAAATGGGCTATTGAAGTAAAGATATCACATAAATCACTCCGTCGCCTTTTACAGATATTGCAAACACACACTAATTATACTTTGCCTAAAGATCCACGTACATTATTGCAAACTCCTAAATCAACTGAAATTATACAAATTGAAAACGGAGATTACTGCCACTTAGGTCTCGAAAAAGCTCTTCTAAAAATTATTAAAGAACGTAAAAGATTGAATTTTGCTCTTGATAACATTCAATTATTTATAAATATTGATGGTTTACCTATATATAAGTCTTCCGCAAAGAGTTTATGGCCAATATTATGTGCAGATAATATTATAAACAATGTATATGTCATTGCCTTATATTATGGTGAAGGAAAACCAAAAAATGCAAACGAGTTTTTAAAAATGTTTGTAGATGATGCTATTGCTTTTATAAATAATGGGATTGATTATGAGGGACAGATCATAAAAGTCGAAATTAAAGCAATAATTTGTGACGTTCCTGCTAAATCATTTATTTTAAATGTAAAAGGACACACTGGATATAATAGTTGCACTAAATGCATTATTGAAGGTGATAATATAGAAGGACATATATGTTTTCCATACACATCTAATATGATGTTACGTAATGATAAAGAATTTTTTACTGAATCTTATAATCTTGATTATCAAACTGGTGACACAATTTTAAAAAATATACCAAATCTAGGCTTACAAATGTGCCACTAGATTATATGCACCTGGTATGTTTGGATGTTATGCGTAAACTTATTATGTTATGGCTTTCAGGATCACTTAAGACAAGATTATCAAATTTAGACAAAGAAAAAATTTCTAAGAAACTAATAAAGTTACGCAATTATATTCCTTCTGATTTTGCTCGAAAACCAAGATCATTAAAGTACATGAAACATTGGAAAGCCACAGAATATCGGCAATTTTTATTATATACGGGTCCTATTATATTGAAAGGAATATTACAAGAAAATGTATATTTAAATTTTTTAACATTACATGTAGCAATCACAATTCTTGCACATCCTACTTTAACATATCAAACTTCTATTATAGAATATGCAGAAAATTTATTAAAACATTTTGTAAAATCATTTCAAGTTATCTACGGTTCTAAATATATTTCACATAATATTCATAATTTATTACATCTTGCTGCAGACGTAAAACAATTTAGTGCTCTGGATAAATTCAGTGCATTTAAATTTGAGAATTATATGTCTACGTTAAAGAAATTAATTCGTAAAACTAACCAACCATTACAGCAATTAACAAGAAGATTTGCAGAAATTGAGACAATACATAATAATGAAACATTCAAAATATATTCAAATTCATACGATATGGAAAAATGTTTTACACACTCTCATTGTGATGGTCATAGGAAAGATTTCATTACGAAAGATTTCATTTCTGTACAACAATATAAAATTTTTTGCAATAATCAATATTATATTAACTGTGATGATCCAAAAAATAATTGCATTTCTTTTGAAAATGGACAAATAATGTCAATTTTAAATTTCATTAAATCTAATGACAATAAAATGTATGCTATTGGCAAAGTGCTTGTGTTAGTGGAAGATTTATATACACAGCCTATTTCGTCATTAACTTTAAATATTGGTATCATGTCTGAATATTCTCATCTTCAGACATGGGAGTTTGATAAAATTAGAGCAAAAATGTTGAAAATGCCTTATAAAAAAAATTATATTATATTTCCGATGTTACACACAACTGAATAATACATATGTTTAATATTAATTTGCATTTATAATAAAATAATTAAACGTAATTCTAATACTCTAATATAAATTGCAAATATTATTATTATTATTATCGTCACATTTTTATTATATTATAGATTATTTATAATTTTAATGCTGATAAATTTTTATTTACAATTATTATAATGGCGTATAATATTGTGGAGTTCGAAGATGGTTTACAAATTGTTCCTTCTGAATCGTTAACTGAAAATAATAAGGAATGTAAATGGCCATCATATACCAGTCAAATTAAGATAAATAAAGCAATTATGAAAAGAATATCTCCTTCTGATTGGCAATTATATAAAATAATCCGTATTTTTGGTAGCAGCGGTTAGTAATATAAAAATGTATTTTATTTTTTTTATCAAAAATTATATAAATTAAAATTATAATATATATGTATTAAAAGTATATATTAAAATTTAAATTTTAAGTGATATTTGATTATAAAATATATAAAAACAAAAATCTAATTTTTAATATTCAAAAATTTTATACGTTTTACATATGATAAAGCTATAGACAAACTTAAATTAGCTGAACAAATATCCGATATAGATGGTGATGATGGAAATGACCTCAAAAAATCGAGATATCAACGAGCAAAAAAAAATACAGGTTCCTCTCCTGATAATTCTGATACAAGTGACACAAGCATCAATAAATTAAAAACTCGCAATGATTTAGAGTTAAATGATTTTCCTAATACACCAAAAGCTTTAACAATAAATAAGAGCAAAATCTGTGAAATAAAGACACCATTAATACAAGGTGATAAGAAAATAAATCGAGTAAAAAAAATTTCAAGTTCTTCTTCTGATAATTCAGATAGAACTGACACAGGCAATGATTTAGATGAAGCTTCTAATATATCAAACGATTTAAATAAAAGCAAAATGACCTATGAAATAAAAAAACCACTGATAAAAAGTGATAAGAAAATAACTAAGCCTCTGATACAAATAAGTAATGAAAAAGTAATTAATATTCAGTCTAAAAAAATTTCTGCAGTTACATGTAGTAAATCTATAAGTTCACAAGAACATCGAACAGCAAATAAAGATGACCTTGTTCCACAAAATTCAGATACAATATCTACATCCAATACTTGTAATGCTGAGATTGATTTAGGTAAAATATATCTGTTATTAATTTTAAATTTTTGTAAAAGCTTACCTATATATATATTATTAAAGTTTTAATTTTTTTTATTTATATCACTGTAAACATATATTTAAAATGGTATATAATTCGTAATATATAATCTGAGTAAATATACAATAATATGTGTCATCATTATTTTTGCAGATTTTCATAATTTAATTATCAGGAAACTAAATGCAGTATTGTTAAATCTTGCAACAATTGATGAATGTTTAATAAAGTTGGATAATCACATAAGAAGAAATGAGGATATGGATTCAAAAGAAAATGAAGATTATGATTTCGATTTGCCAGCAGATACCGTAGAACAATTACAGAGAATTGATAATCAATTAAAAAACAAATGTGTTGCTGCAGAAATGGTATATACAAAATATTATCATTTTATACTCACGATTAGAAACATTTTATTGAAATGTCTTATAAAAAGCAATATTTTGGACATATTTATTTATTTATATAATGTTAAATAATTTTAAAGAAGTTAAAAGAAAAGTAATGTTAACTTTTTTTATAAGAGAAAAACAAATGTTTATTATTTTGATATTTTTAGATCATAAACTGATATTAATTAAATTATTTCATATTTTTAGACAAGACAATTGAGCCTTTTAGGAGGTAAGGATCATCATGATGTGATTTCGTACATGATGAAACATATTTTAACAAATAAATTAGCAATGGAATATAGTTGGGCTGGTGCAAAATTGAAAAATGCCTTTAAAAATCTTCGCATTACTATATGTATGTGTCATAAGTAAGTATATAAATATTTAATCACAGAAATGTTTTTATTGACGTATTTTTGATACTTTATATATAGCATTCTATGCATGGTTATATTGGATGATACTATTAGAACTCTAATATCATCATTCAATAATATGTATATCATAGGAATATAAAATAATTTTGAATAGTATATATACATATATATATATAAAATTAAGTCGCTTTAAATTTTTATATAATCTATAACCACACATATCTGTTTAAACTTGTTGTTAGATGCTGCGCGAACTTCAAGAAGCAATTTAACAAATAAGGAAGTTGAGGATATAATTGCAAGATGGCTAATTTTAGCCAAGCAGAGATTTGACCGAGATTTGTAAGTTATATATAATAATATACCTCAATTTAACTATTTTATCATCTTATCTCAAACTTTTTATTTTTATAAGAAACTGATTTTAAAGAGGGTGAACACATGCACTATCTGTTCATTATTGCGTGTATTAGTTTTTTTAAATTAAATACAACGTTTAAGAACTTATTGTTATTTTTGTATAGAATATTTATTGCAGAATTGACTTATTGCATCTATGTATAACAATCACATATTTCTTTTTAGGAAAAAGGAAGAACGAAAAAAGAGATGCGAAAATGAGGAGATCTAAACAAAAAAAAGGACAGGACAGGTTATTAAATATAGTAATTTTAATATATAATAAATAATATTTGAACGTTTATTATTCAGTTCATTATTACGTTTATTGCACAGTTTATTATTATTACGTTTATTTATAGATTTTATAAAGAGTTTATTTTTGCATATGTACTTTTTTTATTTTGAATGTATTAATTTCATACACAGTAATTATAAATATATTTTATTATTTAAATGATTACAGTATTAAATACATATGCATAGTTGTAAGTGCAATAAAGTAATTATTAAATATTATTTTTTAAATATAGTGTAGAACGAGAAAAGTTATAATAATATATACAGTTAAATATTAAAGTAATATTAAAGTAATTTAAAGTTCTAAGTATTTTAGTATTTTTATGCGTAGCTGTAGCATAAAAAATGAACAATCACTATTTTTATTTTATTAATGCCTATATATTAAAAAGTTATGCGCATTTAAGTTTTCTAACAATTGTATCAATTTTTTTTCATAATTCTGATAAAGTGATAACTAGAATTTAAAAAAAATTACTTTAAAAATTATTTATTATAAGTATTATTTATATATATGTTAGTGATATAGTTATTAAATGTGATTAAATGATGTGATTTAACGTGAATGTGTATTAAATGATAGTTACACACACACGCACACACACATATAATAATATGGCTTATATTTTTTGGAACGTATATGTATTATTTAAAAAATAAAAATGTAATTAAATAGTAATTAAATAAATTACATTTATTTGAAAAACGTAGGAGAGACAAGGGTTGATTGTAACACGAGTAAAAAGTAATAATCTTTAAAATTAATGAAAAACATATTTTATAGCAGCGCTAAAAAGAGATAAATGCTCGGTAAACTTGTATTGAACGTTTATCTCTCCTTTTAGCACTGCTATAGCACTGCTATGAATTTCATTAATTTTAAAGATTGGTACTTTTACTCGTGTTAAAACCAATCTTTGTCTCTCTTATATAAAACCCTTTTATGACGTATAAATTATATCACTATAACATTCCATTTCCTATCACAATGATGTCATAGTGACATCACATCTGTATAAATTACATCACTGTAACATTCCATTTCCTATCACAATGATGTCATAGTGATATCACATCTGTATAAATTACATCGCTATAACATTCCATTTCTTATCACAATGATGTCATGATGACATCACATCTGTTACAAAGCGGACATTCGCACGTCACTATGATTTTATTTTGACATATTTTATCGTCACAGAGCAATGTCTTTGTGACATCACTGTGACATTTTTTGCTATGGGGGATATATATGACTATTTTATAATATGTAAATTGCATCACTGTAACATTTTAATTATGCCTGCAATATTTCTGTTATATGGGATATTTCTTACTTAAAAATAATATTAAAGGTTATTGGCATGTTATATGAATATTAATACGACATGCCCTGCAAGGTCTCTGGAATGTTAAGGGAATGAGTTTTGGCGAACATGCACATGTTACTGGGAGGTTAATGGCAGGTTTATTAATCTCCGTGAACTGTTACAATCTTACAATTTAAGATTGTTGTAACCTTATGGGGATGTTGATGTGCTGTATCTTTATATCGAAGTAAATTGGGACCACTTATGATATTATTTATTAAAACGAGCCTATTATAAATTGATGCTACTTTTTTCGTCTAATCTATTTAACATAGATTTGAACTCGAGAATTAAATATTTCAGCCTTGTCATTTGTTTCGTTCGTTCGCATTTATTCTGATAAATATTTGAATCGATCAGTAGAATCTTCATTCTTGCCATATTTATGGGCTGCATGGAATATCTCATGTGATTAACACGCCATTTTTTCATTTTGCCGTTTATGTAAATGTTATTATCGACCGACGCAAACACATAGTCTTGCATAACTTCCTTGCAAGTAATTTTTAATTTCCAATAATTTTTTATTATTAAATTCAATATGATCATCTCTCTGTAGACGCTTCCAATGAAGAAAGCATGCTGCAAAACATACCGCGAACGATGATGAACTGCCAAGACCAGTGCTGATGGGTAATTCCGGACACGTGCACGCGAAAAGGTTTTATCTGGAGAGCCTCATTATCAGCGATAGAATAAAGCAGGAAAAAGAACATTTGTAAGCTAAATCTCTGCTCGTATGTCTTCCACATACCGTTTATGGTGATCAGATATTTCACATATTTATAAGCAAATTAATTGGATTTAAATGCATGTTTGCGAAATCCGCAAAAAAATAGCTTTAAGCTCCTTCTAAAGATATATTCAATTTTAAATTAACATCAGGGAACGCTATCCTAATGTCTTTTGATTCATCAGGTTGTTCGCAGAATTCGAGATTGGTACGACGATTTAAACTGGCTACAACAAATTGTTTTCCATACACTGCCAAATGTTCTCCGGATAAGACAATTCTGTCCGGTGCAGAAATTTTAAAATTAGCCATTTTTATCAATAAAAAATATCTCTTTTTTATAGAACTGATGTAACGTTAAACGGTAAAAAGCAGATAACTAAATTTGCGTAGCTTTTATAATAAGTATTTATTTAAACCATGAAAAATACATATATTCTCGTGACGCGAGAAAAGTCTAGAGATTATATTTGTCGTTCTTTTTTGTTTTGTAAATATTAGAAATGCGTCAGTTATATATGTGACAAAAATATCTGATCGATTATACGTTATCAAATGGATATGCATACAAAGTAAGTATTTAAATTAATGTACTTACATTCTATCAAATTCTTGTCATATGTATACTTGTTTTTATTTATCAATTTTTCTCAAGGCACCGCACATAAGTCTATATACATTTTTAACTACTAAATCTTTATAACGTAGAAAAGAAAAAAGAAAGCCACTAATAATAAAAATTTGAAACATTATGGCACACGATACAATGTTTATATGTCTTGTATGTACACTTTTGTGTCTCAGTTGTGACCAATTTCGTCTCGGAACATATAATAAGATTATTCCGAAGTTATGACTTTACATATGAACTACATAGCAGATTTTTTCAATATTTAAAAAGAAATCGTTAAAACAATAAAATAAAACCTATACATAATTCAATAATAATATATTATTTTCAATATCATAAAGCACACAGTTCTCTTATTGTCCTTTCAAATAATATTTAATGTGTTTCATCAGAGAGGAATAACTTGATACTTCGTACTTGATACTGATAGTATCAGGTTGTTCCTCCCTGATGAAGTGAGCTGAAATGTTCACAAAACGTTGGAGTAAAAAAAAAGTTTACGCGGTTCAAACCCGAAAACCAATTCTAATATCGTACAAGTATATTGTACTCGTATATTGGATTATGCTTAATATATATATAATTGTATCATATCATATAATTGTATAAATCATATTATTTCCTAAATTAATCGCATAATTTTATTTGACGCTAAAAATTAAAAACGCTATTTTTATTATTTTAAAAATTGTATTTATGTTTAAAGCTAAATTCTATTTAATAAACATGAGTTTTGGCTGGAGAGAATTATTCCGAAGTAGAATAATCTACATTTGTTTAATAAATCTTTCATAAATCTCTAGTATATGAAACTAAAGATATAAAGAAATGGATTAAAAAATATCTCTTTTCCTTTAGGCTATTACTACATATTGCGCAAATCCAATTAAAATAATTATCGTAATTATTTTACGTTCAAGAAATATAGTCATTTTTTACTTTATCAAGTTATAGATATTCTTAAGTAAAAGATAACTTTTCTGTTTTTTTTCTATTTAATAATACAATAATTTCTATGGTAATTAACAATATAAATAATATAAAACCTATTATATATATTCTTACTCTTATCAAGTGTCATTTATTTTATTTTATTTAAAACACTTTAAATAAAGATATTAAAAGCGAAAATTATGTAAATTTTTAAAATGAAATTATACTTTTTTATGTTATCTCACTCTCATATTTGATATTGATAAAATATACTGAATACGTCATGTTTAATTACTTTAATAAATACATGTATAACTTATTTACATTTGTCTCATAATTTATTCAAATTATATTGCTTAATATAATTTAATTATATAAATTTGACATTAAAGATGAATATAGCGCAATTATTGTTATTTTACAGATCTTATTTATGAGAGCTCATTTTGACTTAATAATTAACTTAATGTATCACGAACTTTGGCTTGAGGGTACTGAAGCAAAATAATTTTATCTCTTTTCCTTAATTATTTTATGAATGGATAAATCTTTTTAGTATATAAAACTGAAGACATAAAACAGGAATAGAAATAAATATCTTTTTACCTCGGACAATCTCTAGCTATTGTGCAAATCCAATTGTAACAATTGTCGTAATTAATTTACGTCGTAGCAATATAATCAATATCATAAAGGCATTATTAGCGCAAAAGAAAACTTTGTTGTCATCTCTTCAAACAGTAATACAATATTTCGTATGTTAATTCAACAAAAAATATTTTATTTTTTATGTTTTTTTATTTAAGTTACTTTGAATAATGAATAATAAAATTAAAAGTGAAAAGAACATTCAAATCCTTTTGAGAGTTTATAAAAATAAAATAATAATAAAATAAAATTATAATTAATTAATCTTTTCATATACCACTCGTTTTTGATAGTACTAAAATATATTAAAAAATATTATTTTTGATATGTATAACTTATTTAAATTTGTCTCCATATTTCCACAAAAGTAAAACATATGATAATAAATCACAGATATACAACGTGTTTCATAATTAGCATCCATGAAATATGTAGCGTTTTATTATCTAATAAACAATTAGAAATTTTGAAATATTATTTCCGGATGCTTAACAAAGGAAAAATTTTTTAATAAAAATCACTTTACTAGCTCTCTTTTTTACAAAACGATACATATATATCCAGATATGTCCATTTGATAAAAAATCCTGATTATATATTTTATTTCATGATTCCTTTTCTTAAGCTTCGCAGAAAAAATATTATTCAAAACTTTTCGACTCATTTTCAGTCGCAAATTGCATTATATAATTTAAATTATGAAACATTATGTATATCAATTAATTTACAAAGTAAAAAAATCTTTTACATATTTATTATAGTGCATGATCTTAGCGCAACAGTATCATCAATTATATTTTCAAAGTAGAATGAAATAGAATATGAAAAAAACTAATATTTTTTTATATATTTTACAAGAAAAACATTCAATGATTTCTCACTTTTGATTTCATAATTTAATACGACGACATTAAGAGATTGCTATCTTTTAAGCTTAAGCAACAGAATATTTACATTAAACAAAATTGTATATTGTTTTGATCCTACTTTCTATAAACTATCACAGTAATTAAGTTAATAATCTTGTCAGATTTTTCTTACATTTAGTTATTTTTTATTATATAATTATTTATGATAGCGATAATTTTAATGTAATTAATTATTAATTCTCACTCCATCACAATTGATGCTGGTCCTTCTGACACCGAAACCCTTTGTCCTTAAGTGTCTCGACATATTTGTGATTTTTTTGTCTGTAATGTTCGATGGAAGCAGAATGTACACAATTCCGCCTCCAAAACCTGTAAGCTTTCCCCTGAATCCATAATTGTCTGCAATCGAGCAAATATTATCAAATATACCTCAACTGACAAATTATATGTACTCAACAATTGTTGATTCGGCAGAATACATGACTGCAAAATATAAAAAAATGTTAGTTATAAAATGGTACATTTTCTAGCAGATAATTATGTACTAGACTAGACAATCTCGTCAACGCAGCAAGATTAAAGAAAACACACACACACAGAGAAAGAGAGTGAGAGAGAGAGAGGGGGGTGGGGTAAAATAATAACACTGTTTAATAAAAACAAAAAGATACCTGTAATCTATTGTAAAAACGCCTTCGACTTTCACGTAAATTGCGACATCCGATATTATTTATTAAATTGAGCCTACGGAACATTTTTACTGCTACGTTGTCTAATTTATTTAATATAGAATCAAACTTAACAGAGTGTTTCAGCTCTGCCATTTGTTTTGCTCGTTCGGCCTTACTCTGGCGAATATTTGAATCGATCAAAAGAATGTTTATTCCTTTCATATTCACGGTCTCTTTATTATATTTTATGTGATCGTTATGTTGATATTTACTTATTTGGCCATATATGCAAACGTGGCTATCAACCGACGCAAACACATAGTCTTGCATAGTTTTCTCGCAGGATACAGTGTAACTTCCAATCAATAATAATTCATCATTATTAAATTCAATATGATTACCATTCTGTAGACGCTTCCAATGAAGAAAGCACGCTGCGAGACATACTGCAAAAGATGTCGAACTGCCAAGACCAGCGCCGATGGGTAATTCCGTGAACACTCGCACATGAAATGATTTTATCTCGAGATGCTCCTTGTAAGCGATAGAATAAAGCAAGAAAAAGAAAATTTGTAAGCTAAATCTCTGCTCGTATGTCGTCCACATACCGTTTACGGTGATCAAGTGCTTCACATATTCAAGCAAATTGATTTGATTAGAAAGCAAATATTCAAACTTATCATAAGAAAATAAGCTTAGAACTACTTCTAAAGGTATAATAAAAAATAGATCGACATTAGGGAAGTCTATCTTAATAATCTTTCTTGACTCATTAGGTAGCTCCCACAAATTGAGCTTGGTACGATGATCTAAGCCGGCCGCAACAAAATGTTTTCCATACGTCGCCGAGTGCTCTCCGGATAAGACGATTCTGCCCGGTGCGGAAATTTTAAACTTTATCATCCTTTTTATCATTAAAAATATCTTCTCTTAATAGAACTGGTGTAACGTTGAACAGTTAAATACAGATAATTAAAGCGGAGCTTTTATAAACATTTACTTGAACCATAAAAAGTATATTCTCGTAACGTGAAGAAGATCTAAAGATTATTTGTCGTTTCTTTTTGTTCTGTAAATGTTAGAAATGTGTAATGTGTATAAGTTATATGACAAAAATAACTCGTCGATTATACGTTATCAAATGAATATGTATACAAATTAAGTACTTCAATTAATGTACTTACATTCTATCAGATTTTCGTTATATGCGCTTGTTTTCATTTATCAATAGATTAATGTCCTGACTTTATCTTTCATAAGTCTTTACATATTTTTAACTATTAAATCTTTATAACGTAGACAAAAAAAGTATTAATAAAATAATTTGAAACGTTTGTTATCACACACACACAAGAAAGCGTTTATATTTCCTGTATACTTTCGCGTCTCATTGTCAGTTGTGACTGATTTCATCTCGGAACATATAATAACATTATTTTGAAGCCATGACTTTAGATATAAACTACAATGTCAACCTTTTTTAATATTTTAGGAAGAAGTTACAATATACATGTATGTTTAAACATAATAATATATGTATATTATTTTCAATATCATATACCATTTCTCTTGTTGTCGTTTCAAATAATATTTATTATAATTTTATGTCGCAATTTAAAAAAAAAATATATATATATATATAAATATATAAATGCGCATGTATATATACACGTCTAAGTACATGTGTGTAATATACGGTAAACATAAAAAAATATATAAATCTGTTGATGCAGTTTATTGTACGTACTTGTATATCGTACAAGTACTCGTATATTGAATTATTTTACTTAACATAATCATATAATTGTATAAATCATATTATAATTGTCTAATTTAATAATATAATTTTACTTGACGTCCCAAAATTATAAACGCTATTTTTATTATTTAAAAAATCATGGTCGTATTTATGTTTAAAGCTTAATTCGATTTAATAACAGGAGAGAATTATTCTGAAATATATGATGACTCATACTTTTTTTAATCTTTCATAAATTTCTATTTTATTAAATTAAAGAATTGAATAAAGAAATGAATTACAAATGAATATCATTTTCCTTCAGAGTACTACATTTTACATAACACACATTCTTTATCAACCGCGCAATGTTCATAGACATATGTCCGCCTTATGAAGAACACTAAGAAATAATTTTTATTCGATAATTCCTTTTTTGTAAGCTTTGCAGAAAGAAATTTAATTCAAAACTTTTTGACTCATTTTTCAATCACAAATTGCGATTTATAAGATCGAAAAACCTGTATATCTTTTAATTTACAAATCAAAAGAGTCTTCGATATATTTATTGCAGCGCATGATCTTGGCGTAACATTTTAAACTTATATATTTGAAGTAGGATACAAAAAAAACTAATATTTTTTAAATATATTTTACAAGAAAAATATTCAATAATTTTTCTCACCTTTGATTTCATAATTTAATACGACAATCATTAAGGGACCGCGAAATTTAAGCAACAGAATATATGTAGGGGAAACCCGTGTATAATGGTCCTCCGAGGTAAAATGGTACCCTGTACTTATCTCTCCGATTAGTGTTGTTATCTGCGTGTAGAATTTTATATTACTTCTATCTCTGTCCTGCTATCATGTGAACGTTTGTTGAAGTGATTGGATATGTTTAACAATAAGATTTAAAAAAAATTCGATTTTTTAGAGATTTGATATAAGGTAAACTTCCTGTTTTGTTTCATTGTACGTCCTGTGATTAAGAGAGATTCTATATAAAGTTATTATACTAGTAAGATACAGTTTCATACTATTATATATATTTTAATGAGTTATTTATATTTTAAAAAGTCCACAAGATGGCAGTCTTTTAGTAGCCTTTTTTTTATAAAATTGGAACAGTCGGGGTAAAATGGTCCTTATTCCTTTTTAAGAAATCATTCTGTCCCAAAAATTTTTTAATTGCAACAAAAACGCATTACTCTGCGTTTTTGTTGCAAATATAGTACAAAAATGCCTAGAAATCATTCTCGCATAAAATCACAACAAAGTTAAAACCCAATTAAAATTTCAGTGCTATATTTTGTTAATTTTTTTTGCAACATTAAGTTAATATGCACTATTTGATAAAAAATGCTTAAAATACATTTTTGTTACTTAAATTCGAATTATAAATATAATTATTTAATCAAAACTATTACCTGTCTCAGTATCAAAAGTATTTTGGGGGGACCATTTTACCCAGTTCCTGGGGTAAAATGGTCACTATGGAGGCGTATAGAAAATTTTTGACTGCAGAAAAATTTGAACTAATAAATAATTTGTAATCATTCCACTAAAAAGAGGAAGAAAATGTCTTTTCAATTTTGCAAAGTTTGAAAGAGAAAGCAAAATTAATATAGAAATTGCAGCATTTTTTCCTTAAGGTAACCAGTTTTACGCCAGTCTCCCCTATATTAAACAATTGCTATAATTTTAATAGAATCAATTATCAATTCTCACTCCATCACAATTGATGCTGGTAGGTATGACAATGAAACCCTCTCCCCCTAAGTGTGTCGAAAGACTCGTGATTTCTTCTTTCGTAATGCTCGATGGTAGCAGAATGTATACAAATCCGTCTGCAAAACCTGTAGGCTTAACTATAACGAAGCCGTAATCGTATGCAATCGAGCAAAGGTACCAAATCCCGGATTCGACAAACGAATATCATTCAGTACTAGTCGATTTATCAGAATAAATATCTGCAAAACATGAAAAATATTAGTTATAAGACGTTACAGCTTCTAGCAAATAATTATAATAATTATAATATTTATTATAATTAATTGTTAAATCTTGCCAACGCAGCAAGTCTAAAAAATATAATATATAATAAAGTAACGTGTGTGTCCACAAAGAGTTAAATAAAAACGAAAAAGATATACCTTAAAACTATAAATATATATATGAAAAATGTTAGTTATGAAACGATACAGTTTATAGCGGATAATTATGTACTTGGAGAATTTTGAAAACGCAGGCAAAAATATTATAAAGTTATAATACACTCGGTTAAAAAAAGTGGTACACTTGAAAAGTAGTAAAAAACTGTGAAAGTTCAAGAATTTATAACGCAGCTAATAATTATGATATAGAGGTGTTCAAAAAACGAAAATGAAGCTTGACGTCTATAGTTTGAGAAAATTTTAGTGCCGATTACGTGGAATGATCAGTTTTGCAATGACAAATGATAGAATGTGAACCTGCAAAATTGATGAATAAAAGGTCCACTTTCCTGAATTGCACGGCGTAAAGTTGACGTAGCTCAATGGGATAAAAAGCACGTAAAAATTTGAACTTTTCTCTTTAAAATACGCTTTAGCGAAACTCGATACGATGATTTTTCGCTGAGTTATCTCAATTTAAAAAAGTCGCTTTTCAACGACAAATTATGATTTAAAATGTGTATCTGCTACCTTTATCAATTTGAATCGTTGCAATTTTATTCAAGAATGTTGCATTGAATGCGGGATGTTCCGAAACGATGCAAATCGTGCCGGGTATCTCGCGCAAGCAAAGTCCGAGTAGGATATTCGCAGGGTTTTCACGCGTGCGTGCGTGTGTGTGTGTGTGTGTGTGTGTGTGTGTGTGTGTGTGTGTGTGTGTGTGTGACAGAGAGACTTTTTTCTTTTTTTTTTACGCGGGCAAATCCTCCTGAATACCCTCCGATTCCCGAGGAAGTAATGCTGAACTCGTACGGCGAAAACTCCGCGAATATCCTTCTCGGACTCTGTTTACGCGACATTTCCGGCACAATTTGCATCGCTTCGCTACACCCCGCACTCAATGCAACATTCTTGAATAGAATTGCAACGGTTTGAATTGATAAAGGTAGTAGATACACATTTTAAATCATGAGTTATCGTTAAAAAACCGATTTTCTTTAAATTGAGATAATTCAGCGAAAAATTGTCGTATCGAGTTCAGCCAAAGCGCATTTTAAAGAGAGAAAGTTAAATTTTCACGTACTTTTTATCTCATTAAGCTACGTCAACTGATGCACGCCGAGCAATTCAGGAAAGTGGACCTTTTATTTATCAGTTCTACAGGTTCTCACTCTGTCATTTGTCATTGCAAAACTGATCATTCCACGTAATTGGCACTAAAATTTTCTCAAACTACAAACTTCAAGTTTCATTTTTGTTTTTTAAACATCTCAATATCATAATTATTAGCTGACAATGAGTTATAAATTCTTGAACTTTCACAATCTTTTACTAGTTTTCAAGTATACCGCTTTTTTTGGCCGAGTGTATAATAAAAAATATTATAATTCGCAAAAAAAAAAAGGAAAAAAGATACGTTTAAGGGGATCTCTCGCGACTGTTAGTTTTACCGACAAGTTACTATTTTCGTACTTCTAATCTTTCGTCGCATTAATTTGACATAATTAAAGATGTTTCTTTACTATTGGAATACATACATCAATGATCTTAGGAAACTCCGATTTCATATGAAAAATGAGAAATTATTATGAAATTACAGTTTTTTTATCTACTTTTATCTCGATACGGCGTCTCGAATTGTAGACGAGCTGTCAACTCATCACTCATCATAATACGTTCTATATATAAAAAATATTCATTTTGTACGAATATAAAAATAAGTTCCCTGGGATTGAAGTACATGAAAAAAGCACTGTTACCTTCTAAATCTAGATTAGAAATCTAATATAAAAGTATATTTTGTATTACGATTCATGCGTATGTATGCATGCGTTGTAGGTATATCTACTAGAGCGAAAAACAGCAGTACATATTTAAGTTCAAACCTAAAATAGTATTAAACGTAGTAAAAAGTGACTCCATATGTGCAATGTATACATGGATTTCTAATATATGTTTGACCTAGGATAAATGGAATTCAAAATGTCAATAATTATTCTTCGATAGTTAGTTGGTAATTACCGATATTTTTAATTCCAAAATGAGAGCGCTACTATTTTGTCGGAGTTCGCCGTTCGCTGAGGTATCCCCTCACCTTAATATACATATCATATAAACGCTCTTGAAATTGATGTAAATTGGGATTTCTGAGAGTATTATTTCTTTAAACGAGCGTAATATACATTATTTGTGCTATGCCATCAAATATATATAATATAAATATAGCATTGAAATTTATATTAGTAAGATAAGAATGTTTCAGCTCTGCCATTTGTGTTTCGCTCGTTCGCTGTTACTCTGACGAATATTTGAATCTATCAGCAGAATTTTTATTTCTTTCATAGTGGTGGTTTCCATATCACACGACATGTGGGAGTGATACATCGACTATTTGGCCGTATAAGCAAATGTTGCTTTCGTCTGCAAACACATAGCATACGTTTCTCATAATGCGAAATGTATATTGAAAACTCCAATAAATCCTCCCTATTAAATTTAATGTAGTCTTCTTTCTGTAGACGCCTCCAATGTAGAAAGCACCCTGCGAGACATACCGCGAACGATGAAAAACTGCCAACGCCAACATTGATGAGTTATCCGTGGACACGTCAACGTGAAAAGATTTTATCTGGCTCCTCTCATGATAAACGAAAATATAAAAAAGAATGAAGAAGAAGAATACTTATAAGCTAAATCTCTGCTCGTATGTTTTCCACAAACTATTTAAGGTGTTCAAGTAATTCACGTAATTAAGCAAACAAATTTGATTTGAAATAATGTTTTCAAAATCTTCATTATTAATGAAGCTTAGAACTCCTTCCAAAGGTATATTCAAATGTAGATCAACATCAGAGAAATCTATCGTAATAATGTTTTCTGGCTCGTCAGATTGCTCGCAAAATTTGAGCCTGGTACGATGATCTAAACTGGCCAATAACATAATGTTTTCCATACGTCGCCGAGTGCTCTCCGAATAAGACAATTCTGCCCGGTGCGGAAAATTTCAAACTTAATCTTTTTATCAATAAAAATATCTCATTTTCATAGAACTGATGTAACAACGAGTAAAGGGCAGATAATTAAATTTGAGCAGCTCGTATAAACATTTATTAGAAACATGAAAAATATATTCTCATTTGTTGCTTGTTCGTTCTACATAAGTTACAAATGCGTAATATCAGTTATATATTGTTACGTCCTCGGGGTGACCTTTGCAATATCTCGCAAAAGGACGTCTCTCGCACTCACTCACTCTCACACGCGCACGAAATGAATTAACACGCGTAAGGAAGAAAGGATCTTTAATAAAATGATCCAATACACGAATGCGACGAAATATAATAATATATGCATTCAGAATGCGAAAAAGAATAGTAATCAGGTCTCGTAGCGTCCGCTCGATGCATCGGCTAGACCAAATCTAAATATGGCGCCGGAAAAACATCCGCACCCGGTTGTTAATAAACAACCCTCCTAGCGATGATACTCGGGGGATGAAATGAAGGCGCTCAGGGGAAGAAAACCAGGGACGTAACACTGCCCCCCTTCTTCAAGATTGTCGTCCCGACAATCAGAGAGGGTTATCCAACGCTGCCGTAAAACTCCGATGTCGACTCCAGGATCCCGACGAATTTCTTTGTTCCATCCTGGGCTCCTGCCGCAGGTTTTCGAACCATCCGCCATTTCGGATCCAATTGCACATCCACGTCGATTCCACCGTCGAGGGCACCGACGAGTCTTCCTGCTCTACCCTGGACTGCTGTCACAGGTTACCGAGCGACTCCTGGTCCCAATCGACCGACAGCCAAACGTCGACTCCAGGGTTCCGGCGAACCATCCTGCTCTACCCTGGGCTGCTGCCTCAGGTTACCGAGCGATCCGCCGTTGGAATCCAATCGACCGATGTTCTTTCCGTCGCATCCTGATCTCCCTGCGAACTCCAGAAAACTTCAGACAAGGGGGGGGGGTAGCTTCCGTGGACCCGTCGTCCCTCGTGGACTCCCCAAGTCCCCGCCTCGGCATTTGCCCGAAGTCCCGCGGGAAAACCACGGATCAAAAACCGCGGGCGAGGCAGTCTTCTTAGAGTGAAACGAAGACGAAAACTTCCCTCTTCCTGGAAGGCTCAGCTCGATAAACGTTTCATCCGCCATCTCCAGGAAACTTTCCCCCGAAGCAAAACCTCTTTACGACTCAGGAATCAGATCAGACTCTGAAAAATAAGACGAAAAAAAAAATTACACAGTAATTAATTCTCTCTAAATCTAATCAATAAGATTTCCCTTTGACTCTACTAAACGATAGACATTTCCGGGCTCCAATCTACTCTAATAATCTTAAGTTAAGTTCTCTCAATAAAAGGAGCTAACCTATCCGCGTGTACGACTTTCTTTTTATGCCTAGCAGTTCTTTGGATGCAGTAAACTACATCATTGAACTTTTTTACTATCAAGTAAGGCCCTTCCCAGTTGCTCTGCAATTTTTGAGCCTTCCCTTTGCTTCTTCTGGGATTATAAAACCAGACTCTCTTTCCCTCCTCGAAGAGAATCGTTCTAGCTTTCTTATCATATCTAGCTTTCACTTGCGACGATTTCAAAGCCATACGCTCTCTAACACCAGAATGGATTTCCTCTAATTTCTCCTTCAAATTTTCCACGAAATCTCCTCCCGAAGGCAATCTATCTTCAAATCTAGGACTTCCCTGTAATAAGTCTATAGGCAATCTAAGCTCACGAGCAAAGTATAATTCTGCAGGGGTCACTCCTGTGGTCTCGTGCTTTGAGGATCTATAAGCCAAAAGAAACATAGGAATCCACTCGTCCCAATCTTTCTGATTTTCAGAAATGTACTTCGCCAAATAATTAACAATCGTCTGATGTTGACGTTCTACTTGGCCGTCAGATTGGGGATGAAGAGCAGTGGTCCTTGTTTTCTTAATTCCAAGGAGTTGCATTAGTTCCGCAAATAACTGCGATTCGAAGTTATTTCCCTGATCCGTGTGAATTTCCAGAGGTACTCCGTGCCTGGAGACAAACTGTTCACAAAAACTTCAGCCACCGTCTTGGCTCTAATGTTCTTCACAGGGAAAGCCTTTACCCACTTCGTAAAACAATCTACTATAACAAGCAGATATTTATTCCCTGACTTAGTCAATGGAAGAGGACCAAGGATATCCATCTGTACCCTATCTAATGGAGCTTCGACGTTGTAGATTTGCAAAGGAGACTTTCCTTTCCCTGCAGGACCTTTCTTTGACACACAAATCTTGCAAGTTCTGCACCACTTCTCCACGTCCTGTTTGCAGCTTGCCCAAAAGAATCTTTTTCGGATCTTCTCTAGAGTCTTGTTAACTCCAAAATGTCCTCCCGACGGAGAATCGTGTGTTTCCTGAAGAATTTCTTTAATCCGATCTTGAGGAACTATTAGTTGGAGGAAATTGGTTCGTAGATTCGGGGCTTCCCATCTCTTATAGAGAATTCCATCTTTCAGGACCAGAGAATTCCAGTAAGACCAGTAAATTTGAGCCGAAACATTTCTAACAGGAACTTTCGAATGGTCTTCTTCCTATCTCTTTTCCTCGTATTATAAATGAGATGTTAGAATCCTTTTGCTGTGCTTCACGCCATTCCGCAAGGTCTTCGTCAGCTAGTACAATACGAGCGACCATTTTTTCAGATTCTTCTGCGCTTTTCCTTTCCACCTTAGCGCAATATTCACATCCGAAAGTCTCACATAATCGCCTCGATAGTCCGTCGGCATTCTTGTGGGATTGTCCTTTTCGATGTATCACTTCAAACTCAAATTCCTGTAGTCTTTCCAGCCATCGTGCCAATTGTCCTTCCAAATCCTTAAAAGACATCAACCACTTTAACGACACATGATCAGTGCGAATCACAAACTTTCGACCTAAAAGATAATGTCGGAAAAATTTCAAAGAACCTACTATCGCTAATAATTCTCTACGAGTGACACAATAATTCCGCTCAGCCTTGCTAAGCACTTTACTAAAATACGCGATAACTTTTTCTTCTCCAAATTGTCTTTGAGACAATATCGCACCAATACCAATATTAGAAGCGTCCGTATCTAAAACGAATTCATCCTCCCCCTTAGGAAAAGATAATATCGGAGAAGACGATAACATCAGCTTCAATTGATCAAATGCATTTTGGCATTCACTTCCCCAAATAAATTTAACTTGACTTTCTGTCAGCGCGTAAAGGGGCTTTGCCAAAGAAGAAAATCCTTTCACAAATTTCCTATAATACGAACAAAACCCTAAGAAACTTCGCAACTGTTTCTTTGTATAGGGGATCGGCCAATCTTTTACGGCAACAATCTTTTCCGGATCCGTAGTCACGCCCTCTTCGGAAATTATATGTCCCAAATATTTTACATTTTTTTGGAAGAAAATACATTTTTTTGGATTAATTTTTAAATTAGCTTCTTTTAATCGCGAAAATACTAAATTTAAATTTTCGAGCATTTCTTCAAAACTTTTTCCAAAAATTATTACGTCATCCAAATATACCAAACATATTTTTGATAATAAACCGTGTAAAACTTTCTCCATAAGTCGTTCAAATGTCGCGGGGGCGTTACATAAACCGAACGGCATTACTGTAAATTGCCAAAGACCTCTGCCGATCGAGAAGGCCGTCTTTTCTTTGTCCTCCGATCGGACTTTTAGTTGCCAATAACCACTTTTCAAATCTAATGTGGAAAACCAACAATTACCTGTAAGTTGATCTAAAATGTCGTCGATTCTGGGAAGGGGGTATGAATCCTTTACCGTGATATTATTTAACTTCCGGTAATCGACGCAAAATCTTAAACTGCCATCCTTTTTCCTCACCATGACGGCCGGAGAAATCCAGGGATTTTGTGATTCCTCAATAACTCCTTGTTCTCTCATATCCTCAATTATTTTATCTACTTCCTTCCTTAAATGAATTGGAATTCGACGAGGTACCTGCTTATGGGGAGAGAGTCTTTCACATTGATAACATGTTCAACAACATTGCAATTGCCAGCCACAATAATTTCAGAGAATACATCGCAAAAATTATTCAAAAAGTCAGCGAAAATTTCTTCTTGTGTGTTTTCCAAATTGGTTGAATTATTTTCAAAAAGTTCCTTTAAGATAGATGGAATTTTAAAAGAATTTTCAATCCGAGAACAATTATAAACTTTATTAATTTTTTTTTTGTTAAATTCAAAATCAAAAATATTTTCTAAATTAATTTTCTTAAGAAAATCGGCTCCTAATAGGCAATCGTTATTTATGTCAGCAACGAACATGGGAATCAAAATAGAATATTTTCCAACTTCTACTCTAACCTCAACTTGAAATTCGATTATTACTTTTTCTCCTGTTGGATATTTTAAATTACAATTTTTAACTCTAACCTTTTTCATATTGTTATTTATCAACTTTCTATTTAACAAGGAAATATCGGAGCCCGTGTCTATCTTTAAAGAACATTTCTTTCCATCTATCTTTCCATTATAATAGAAATTATTTTCCCTAATTCTACCGATACTAAAATCTATAAATCGATTTTTCGGGGTTTGTGAGTAAGTCGAGCGCACCCCGCGCAGCTCAACTAAACCGCGTTTCCCTTTTCTTCAGGACATTCAGATCGAAAATGTCCTGTTTTTCCACACGTCCAACATTCTTTCCCTTTCGAGGAAAAATTATTTCCTCGCCATTTCCCTCCCGAAGGATTTTTCTTTCCGACATCTTTCTGCGCGTCATTTCCGTTCCGCGCGTTTTCGTTTCCGTTCCGCGCGCCGCTCCTCTCCGCCTTTTGATAAAAATTCGACTTTCCAAAATTTCTATTAAATCTCCGAAATTTTCTCTTCCCTTTTCGAAATTTTCTCCCTGTATTATTTTCACTGTTTTTGCTCTCTCAACGGCCAAATTTAAGGAGGTTATTCCCTCTAACTGGAGAGTCCTCCTCAAGAACCCATCGGAGAGAGCCGAAACAAATTGCGCGCACGCGATTTTATCTCTCACCGCGAAAGGACACTCCGGATATGCTAATCGCGACAGTCTTTCTAACTCGGCACCGAAAGAGGCTAAATCTTCTCCGTACTTTTGTCTACGATTAGTGAACAGCGAGTAGTAATTTTGAGTTAAATTCCCCTCCCCGAAAAGAAGCTCAAGCTTCGACTTTAATGCTGAAAAATTTAAATGATCAAAATTCTCTATATTTTCTAAGACAGTCCGCGCTTTCCCTCTCAAACTCGCGGCCAAAGCTACTGTTTTAGTCGATTTGTCCCAATTATTTGCACGCGCGATTAAAAGAAATTGCGAGAGGAACTTTCGCAGCGGAACTTTCCCGTCAAAAACGTCGGGCTTTAATTTAAAGCCCATTTTCGCGCGCAAATCGTTTTCGGGAATTACATCCGCGGAAACCCTGTTTTCGGAAAAATCTCCGCAAGCTCTATTCTCGGAAAGACTTAGCTGTGTGTCTTCCCGCGAAGCGATTCTCTGCTCCAACTGCCGCAGCTCCTCGTCGCGTTGTTGCAACACCGCTTCGAAGCGGATTTGTTGTTCCCGACGCTTCTCTCGCAGCTGACGAATCTCCTCCATCGCAGTCTGCAAGAGATCTCCCTGCGTCGACGTGTGTTCCGTCGGCTCCTCGCTGACGGTGTCTCGAGACGGAGCTTGCGATCGGGTTTTCCTCGGCGAATGTTGTATTGCCATCTCTCAAATCCTTCGTAGCTCGTTGTTCGTTCGATCCCGGACGAGCCCCCAAAATGTTACGTCCTCGGGGTGACCTTTGCAATATCTCGCAAAAGGACGTCTCTCGCACTCACTCACTCTCACACGCGCACGAAATGAATTAACACGCGTAAGGAAGAAAGGATCTTTAATAAAATGATCCAATACACGAATGCGACGAAATATAATAATATATGCATTCAGAATGCGAAAAAGAATAGTAATCAGGTCTCGTAGCGTCCGCTCGATGCATCGGCTAGACCAAATCTAAATATGGCGCCGGAAAAACATCCGCACCCGGTTGTTAATAAACAACCCTCCTAGCGATGATACTCGGGGGATGAAATGAAGGCGCTCAGGGGAAGAAAACCAGGGACGTAACAATATGATAAAAATATCAAAGTAAGTATTTAAAATAAAGTAATTAAATTCGGTCAAGTTTCGTCCTTGTTTTCATTCAGTATATTAATATCTTCATTTTTTCTTTGAAAGCACCGCACATAAGTCTTTATACATTTTTAACTCTTATTTCTTTAGATCATAGGCACGAAAGAGAGGGGACACTGACAATAAAAATTGGAAACGTTCGTTAAACACAAGACAATGTTTATATTAACATTAGCATTGGTTTTCGGGTTTAAACCGCGTAGACATTTTGTTTGATTCCGATGTTTCGTGAACATTTCAGATCACTTCATCAGGGAGGAACAACCTGACACTGAGCTACTTCTTGTCGAGTCTTCCTTGTTGTATGCGTGTGTATGCAACAATTAAATTTCTATTGATGTGGAATTCGGTGATAATAATACATTTCAAAAAAGTTATTCAAAACAGAAAAATATTGAATATTTTTATGTCCTGTTTGTTTCATTATATATTACTTTCTCTTTAGCAAATATAAAATTATAGATAATTATAAAGTATTAATCATATTATTAATTAGAAAAAAATTCATATTCATTATAAAACCACATTTTTTCTTAGTTAATTAAAGATCTGCTTTTGCGTTATAATTGTCTTTGCAATATAACAGGTGCAATTAAGATTTATATTTTTATAAAAAATATATAAATATTATAAACAAAATTTATTTATTATAGATATACAAATTGTATATGGAATAATTATAATAATAGAAAGAAACAATGAAGCAAATCTCTCGAAAATACGAAATTTCGTCTGGGACAATCTTATTTTGTCTTTTAAAGGGATTAACGATTTTGAATAGATTTTTATATAAGAAAAATTAATGAAATAAAGGAAATTACACTAATCCTAATAAAAATTTCTTCTTCTTCTTCTTCCTCTTTTTCTAGAACTGTGTCCTGTTATTTCTAATTTTGTCAAACCTCTTGTGAAGTTGACGTCCAGCTTTCATACCAGCGTTTGAGTGGTCTGCCTAATGGCCTGATGGTTTTTGGCTTTTGTGTTTTCACCCATTTCACCAGTCGTTCTGGGTCCATCCTGTCGACATGATCTCTCCAGAATCTTCTCCGCGATCTTGTCCATCTTACTACATCCTGGATACCCAACTTTTGTCTTATGATCTCGCTTCTTATTCTATCTCTGAATGTAACTCCTTTGGTTCTTAGTGTTCTCATCTCGACTGCTCTCATCATTTCTTTTGTCTTGGATGTCTCCGCTCTTGTTTTGTTGGCATAGGTGAACACCGGTCTGACACATGTTTTGTATATGCGGGCTTTACGTTCTTCCCTCATATTGTTTCCCTCATTTGTTCCTTCAGATTATATCCCTGAGATATCTTGATATCCTTGATGCTTTATTGGCCTGTTCTCTTACTTCTTCAGTTAAGTGTCTGTCGCTTGATATCTCCACACCAAGATAGTTAAATTTCATGATTTGTCGTTAACTACCAGTTTACATCTGATTGAGTGTTAAGAGATCGATTTTGTCTTCTCGTGGGATATTATCATGTTTAAGTTCTCAGCTGATGTTTTAAAGGACCCCGCCATTTCCTTATGGAAATTGAGTTTCGGTGAAATTAGCTGAAACTTTGCAGAAATATTGTTCATGTGATGCTGATCAAAAGTCT
>NW_028141171.1:1043137-1098336 GCF_030444845.1 Prenolepis imparis | reverse complement strand
AAGCAGTGGTATCAACGCAGAGTACTAGTCCGTAACAACGTGGTAGGTTGCCATTAGTGCAATTCAGTTGTTTATAGGTGATTTCGTCTATTAAATCATTGCTACGCCAAGATTTTGTCAATGAGTTAATTTTGTTAGTTAACTGCTTTATAGGATCTTTCTTTAATTTTTTATACGTAGAGTGGTCACTTAACAAAAATTCCATTTTTTCCAAATAATCTTTTTTGTCCATGACGACTGTAGTCTGACCTTTATCAGCCCTCGTGACGAGAATATCTTCATTGTCACGTAAAAACTTTTTGCAATTTAAAAATTCTTTTTGAATATGTCTATCTAAATAATTAATATGTTTTCTTTCGTCAAGGAATCTTTGAAGCGTATTTGCTATAGAGAGCCGCGTTGTTTCTATGGAATCTGTAAGGATGTTTTTAAAGTTTGATTCAAAATTTTTAACAACCTCAAGTACATAACTTTTGCGGTCATGTTTCTGAGACTGATGAACAGGTAATGCAAAATTTTCACCTAAGCTTAAAAAGTCAGAAACAGTGTCAGGAATTTGTTTACTACTGATATTTATTAGCCATTTGGACTTGTCAATGTTATGAAAAGTCCCGTCACGAGGGCTGATAAAGGTCAGACTACAGTCGTCATGGACAAAAAAGATTATTTGGAAAAAATGGAATTTTTGTTAAGTGACCACTCTACGTATAAAAAATTAAAGAAAGATCCTATAAAGCAGTTAACTAACAAAATTAACTCATTGACAAAATCTTGGCGTAGCAATGATTTAATAGACGAAATCACCTATAAACAACTGAATTGCACTAATGGCAACCTACCACGTTGTTACGGACTACCCAAGATTCACAAGACTGGTTTCCCATTGAGAATTATTGTATCGTCACTTGGTAGTCCGCTATACAATGTCTCGAGTTACATACACAACTTAATATATAACTCCATTAAAAAACCAATGTCCTATATTAAAGATGGGTGGTCATTTGCTAAAATTATCAAAGACATGCCTATCAATGAGGATGATGTAATGATCTCATTGGATGTTAGTTCTCTATTTACAAACATCCCCAAAGAATTAGTTATAGACGGCATTAAAAAACGTTGGAGCGACATTGCGATAAAGACGAAATTTAATTTACCCCAAATTTTATATGTAATAGAATTGATTTTGGATTCCACTAGTTTTAGTTTTAACGGGCATTTCTATGAACAAATATTCGGTAGTCCAATGGGCTCCCCACTATCACCGATTTTGGCGGACATTGTTATGGAGGATTTAGAGACGCATTGCTTGAGTTTGCTTAATTTTGACGTACCGGTTTATTATAGATACGTTGATGACATTTTTGTCATTTTGCCACGTGAAAAAATTGATGAGATGCTATCGACATTTAACAACTATCATCAACGGTTGAAATTCACATACGAAGTTGAAATTAACTCTTCGATTAATTTTTTGAATACGAGCGTCATACGGAGCAATAATATACTTATTACTGATTGGTATAAAAAACCGACATGGTCTGGAAGGTATTTAAACTTTCTTTCTAACCATCCGTTGAAATACAAAATCAATACTATTTACAACCTCATAGATCACGCTATTCTATTATCAGACAAAAAATTCCATAGTAAAAATATTGATACAGTGCAGGAAATTTTACTGAATAATTGCTTTCCAATGCGCATCATCAAAAAACATACAGATAGAAGAATTAGTTTTCTAAAAAATCGTACTGATGATAACAGTACATTTGAAGCGTATGATGGGCGTTCAAAAATTTCTCCTTACATTTCGTTGCCGTATGTCAAAGATGTGAGTGAGAGCATTGGTCGTTCACTAAAAAATGCCGGCGCTAATGTCGTCTATAAAATAGCCAATAAATTGGACACATTAATAAAACGAGGCAAAGATTCATTGCCCAACAATGATAGAACTAATGTTGTGTACAAAATTAATTGTAATAATTGTAATGCCTCATATATCGGGCAAACAAAGAGACATATGCGCACTCGTGTAAAAGAACACTATAACAATATAAAATTACATGCGACAAATCATTCTGTTATAAGTAAACATAGACTAACATATGGACACGATTTTGATTGGACATCACCCGTTATATTGCACAGCGAAAAACATGTTAGAAAGAGAGAAATCGCAGAGATGTTTTTTATCAAAAAAGTTAGCAATACAATTAACCTACATAAAGACACTGAGAATCTCAATAACATTTATGATAAAATTATAAAGGTCGTATAATCTTTGGCTTTATATATTTAGTTTTTGACGAATCATCATAACGATAGGATCGTTTTCTCTTTTTCTCTCTTTCAAATGTTTTGACAAAATTGAATTTATGTTATGTTTATTTAAATATGTTGTAACTATATTATGGAAAAGTTGACGTTATCGTTAATTTGGCTGCACCTCTACTAATGAAGTATATAAAAAATCTCTAACTTTTGACATATCAAACCGTCTCACACTTATGATTTAAAACTGTATTGTTTCAGTATTACACTTGATAAGGACCACATCCATATGGTCGAAACGTTGTGTGTTTTTTAAATAAATATAATTTTGGCTAGTTGGGTCGACTTTACTTCGTTCCTATTTTAAAATTTTACTAGCGACTTTTTAAGTATCTAATTATTATTTTAATAATTTATATTATATAAATAAATTTGTGAAATATAACACGTTCAACTACAACATGTTTAACATAAATTAAAACTCATTCCAAACATATCATTTATAAAGTATCCGAGAAGTTAATATAATAGTTTGTAATAATTTTTTATATATTTATAACCTAATTATTTATTACTTGTTGTTTTGACGTTGTTGTTAACATACTTAATGTTTTGAATTATTTTTTGATTGTTTCTAATAATATTGTAAATATCTTAAATTTATCTAGTAATCGTTAAATTGACGCTTATATTATCTAGTTTTAGTATTTGTAAAAACATTAATTATATTTACATAATATTTTCATATGCACACACACACATTATACATTATACATATATACATTATATATACTATATATATATATATATATATATGTAGAATCGGAGGATCTATATTTTAAGACCTTTTTTTTTGACTTTTATTATTTCCAGATTTGTCGTTGTAGCTACATTTTGTTCTATTGTCTTTTAACATATGAACTCGTATCAAAAAAAAAGAAAAGAGAGAACGCCAACTACTAAGGGAAATTTACGACGTCCGCGTTTTCATGCCTGGCCGTCATACAGAGGATTGACCGTCATATGGAGAACGCGAAGGGTTCGGTCTCGCCTGCGTAGACAATGACGGTCAGCAGTAAGGTCTTCCTCGTAAGGAAGAAAGAGAGGCAGTCGAAAATTAGCTACAAGATGCGTAGGACGATCGACTCGAGTAGAGCTGTTCTCTCACATGTCATTCTTAAAGTCAATTTTTGTTATTTTACTTTCTAGTTGAATAAAGATTATCTTATACTATCATTCCACATCAATTTCATGTCCGCCGTAATTCCCATTCTACAAATTTTGGGGGCTCAGCCGGGATACGGTACAGAATACAGGAACAAACTGAAGTGAAGTGATAGTGAACGGGGTGCACCATGAGCAGTAACTCGCGAAGCAACTCGCCCTTGTCATCACCCCCGAGATCTCAAAAAAACGACGCAAAGTTGGCAACAATGAAGACGGCTGAACTTAAAGAAGAATTGAGCTCGAGGAAATTAGAGACGACGGGCAAGAAAACCGAATTGCTGTTGCGACTGAAAGAGGCGTTAGACTTAGAGCGTAAACGCGGTGCATCGACGAGCAATGATGGTGATCCTGCCAATGAAAATGAAAGCGACGAAGATAGCAACACTGCTGACGAGTATAGCGAGGACGACGAGACTGAGAATGAACACGAGGCAATCCGGAAAACTAAGAAGAAGAGCCGGAAAGAGTACAAGCGCATGTTTTCATTCAAGGATGTAGAAGAATCACTTGAAACGTTTAGCGGAGACGATAACACGAGCGTAATAAAGTGGGTAGACGACTTTGAAGAATTCGCTGAGATGTGCAATTGGTCCGGCGTGTACAAAGTTGCATATGCAAGACGTCTACTTCGCGGTTCGGCAAAGATATTCGCCAATTTCGAGAAATGTACAAAGACGTGGGAAAAACTAAAGAGTGCATTGATAGAAGAATTCGGTGAAACAGTGGACAGCTATAAGATCCACCAGCAACTTTCACGACGAAAGAAGAAACCAGACGAATCGTTCCAGACATATGTATATAAAATGATGGAGTTAGCGACACAAGCTCAAGTTGAAACTCGTGCCACAATTAAATATATTATCACAGGGATTCAAGATGAACCAATCAATAAAACCGTGCTGTACGGAGCGAAAACGATTCGCGAGCTTAAGGAAAGATTCGTTCAATACGAATGCATGAAACGAAAAGAAAGAACAAGCCGTCGAAGAATGAAGAGAAAAAGAAATATTTCAAACAAGAAGGAAACAAGACGACTGCCAAAGTCTGCTTCAACTGCGGAGAGAAGAACCACATCAGTAGAGATTGTCCAGATAAGGACAAAGGAGTAAAGTGTTTCAAATGCAATCGGCACGGCCATATCGCATCGAAATGTTTCGCCAAATCTACGGAGAAGCCTACTTCAGCATACGCAACATTTCAACAGCCGCGAGGGAAGCAGCTTAAAGAAGTAGAAATAGCGAACCAGAAGTATTCAGCGGTCATCGACACCGGTAGCGACTTAAGCTTAATGTGCAAAGGTATTTATACAAAGATAGGTGCGCCAAGGCTTTGCGGAAAGACGAAGTTCGATGGGTTAGGCGTAATAATTGTACCATGGAGTCCTTTGAGATAGATATGATTGTAGACGGCGGGATTTATAAAATAAAATTTCATGTAGTAGACGACTCGTTAATGAAACACTACGTATTAATTGGTGCAGATTTTCTAAATCAGGTAGAATTGCATTCTGTCGCGGACCGAGTTACAATAGCCAAAATTGCGAGAACGATTCCGCGAGACGAGGTCGAAGTTCCTCAAATATTGAAAATTGATATTGACGATAGCGAGAGTTCGATAGATCTATCATACGTCACGGATGTTAGCGCGCGTGAAGAAATAAAAAAATCGTGCATAACTATCGGCCAAGCAAAACGCGAGAAGTAGGGGTAAGCCTAAGACTCGTCTTATACGATGAAATTCTTATTTTTCAAAGACCTCGAAGATTATCCCAATCAGAAAGGCAGGAAGTTGAGCGACAGATAGAGTCCTGGTTAACAGACGGAATAATTTGCCCGTCCAATTCCGAATACGCGAGTCCGATCGTGTTAGTACCGAAAAAAAACGGTGAAATTAGAATTTGTGTAGACTTTCGAAAATTAAATCAGAAAATTGTTAAAGATCGGTATCCGTTGCCATTAATTAAAGATCAATTGGATCGGTTGCAGGGAGCAAAAGTTTTTACAGCACTTGATTTAAAAAATGGGTTTTTCCATGTTAACGTCGCAGAAGAAAGCCGAAAGTATACCTCCTTTGTGACTCCTACAGGACAATACGAATTTAGGAAGATGCCGTTTGGATTGTGTAATTCGCCGTCTGTTTTTCAAAAATACATTAACGCTGTTTTTAAAGATCTAATTGCCAAGAACGTAGTGCTTACATATATGGACGATCTAATCGTTCCGTCACAGGATATTGAAGAAGGCTCAAAGAATCTAAAGCTCGTGCTCGAAGTCGCAGGCCGGTCTTAACATTAATTGGGCCAAGTGTAAATTTTTACAGTCGCGAATAGGATACCTCGGGCATATTATTGAAAACGGTACTGTTAGGCCGTCGGAGAATAAAGTTAAAGCTGTCATGAAGTTTGCGGAGCCGAAGTGCGTTCGGGACATTCAGAGTTTTCTCGGTTTAACGGGATATTTTAGAAAATTTATCCCGCAGTATGCCCAAATCGCGAAACCACTGTCAAATCTATTCAGGGCAAATGTACGATTCACATTTGATGACAGAGAGAAGAGCGCGTTTAATAAATTAAAAAACATTTTGAGTAGTGGCCCAGTCCTACGATTATACAAAATAGGAGCCCAGACGGAGTTACACACAGACGCGTCCAAGTATGGTTATGGAGCTATTATGTTGCAAAGAGATTCGGAAAGTAACGCGTTCCACCCGATTTATTATGCAAGCGGAAAGACGTCGCCCGCTGAAGAGAAATATTCTAGCTACGAGTTAGAAGTATTAGCGATAGTGAAAGCATTAAGAAGATTCCGCGTCTATCTGCTAGGTATCTCTTTTAAAATCGTAACCGATTGTCAAGCGTTTACGATGACTATGAACAAGAAAGATTTGTGCGTGCGTGTAGCTCGTTGGGCCTTGCAACTCGAGGAATACGATTATAAAATTCAGCATCGCCCAGGCAAGAGTATGTTGCATGTAGACGCATTAAGTAGAAACCCACTACCCGAAGCGTTATTGATTGAAGAAAATGATGACGGACTTCTCGCCAGACTTAAGAAGTGTCAAAACGACGATCAAGAAATTCGGAGTGTGATTGAGCGCGTGGAAAGGGGAGAGTGTACTGAGTATTTGATAAAAAATAAATTACTGTACAAGGATGTAAACGACGATATTTTGCTAGTAGTTCCAAAAGCGATGCAGACCCAAATTATTCGGCAGGCGCATGAGCGTGGTTATTTCGGTATCAATAAAACAGAGGCGATAATGCGTAGCGAATATTGGTTCTCTGGTATGCGTGAGAAAGTTGAAAGAGTGGTAAGAAATTGTATAAACTGTATTGTAGCTGAGCGTAAGCAAGGGAAGCAGGAGGGATTTCTAAATGTAATAGACAAAGGGGATATCCCGCTAGATACCTACCATGTAGATCATCTAGGGCCGATGTCGCTCACTGGCAAAAAGTACAAATACGACGTTTAGTAAGTTCGTATGGCTATATCCCACAAAATCGGTAGATGCGGCTGAAGTAGTTAATCGTTTGCGTAAGCAGTCCGCGACGTTCGGTAATCCGAAAAGAATTATTTCGGATCGCGGTACGGCGTTCACATCTAGCGCGTTTCAAGAGTATTGTAAAGAAGAAAGAATTCAACATTTGCTGATTTCTACGGGAGTACCAAGAGGAAATGGTCAGGTAGAGAGGGTAAATAGGACAGTTATACCTCTTCTAACAAAGCTGGCGGCGCCGAAGTCGCATGAATGGTATCGACACATGGAGGTGGCTCAAAATACCTCAATGCTACCCCGAGTCGGAGTACCGGAAGGACGCCATTCATTTTACTTTTCGGATCTAATATGCGAATTAAAGAGGATCTCAAGATTTGTGAGTTGATTGAGAACGAATGGATCGAAATGTTTGAAGAAGAACGTGACGAAATCCGACAGCGCGCAAAAGAGAAAATACGTAAGGTACAGGCAGATAATTGTAGAAATTATAATAAGAGGCGTAAGAAGGCCACAGATTATCGTGTGGGAGACCTCGTGGCAAACAAAAGAACACAGCTAGGACCGGGACAAAAGCTTCTCCCAAAGTTTCTCGCTCCATATCGGGTCACCGTGGTCATGCGCCACGATCGATATATAGTAGAGAAAGTTGGTGATCACGAAGGTCCGCAAAAGACCTCAACGTCCGCGGATCATATGAAGTTGTGGTCGCCAAATGATCAAGAAGATTCTGAAGATGAATAAGAACATCTGAGGGCAGATGTTAGACCAGGATGGCCGAATGTAGAATCGGAGGATCTATATTTTAAGATCTTTTTTTTGACTTTTATTATTTCCAGATTTGTCGTTGTAGCTACATTTTGTTCTATTGTCTTTTAACATATGAACTCGTATAAAAAAAAAAGAAAAGAGAGAACGCCAACTACTAAGGGAAATTTACGACGTCCGCGTTTTTCATGCCTGGCCGTCATACAGAGGACTGACCGTCATATGGAGAACGCGAAGGGTTCGGTCTCGCCTGCGTAGACAATGACGGTCAGCAGTAAGGTCTTCCTCGTAAGGAAGAAAGAGAGGCAGTCGAAAATTAGCTACGAGATGCGTAGGACGATCGACTCGAGTAGAGCTGTTCTCTCACATGTCATTCTTAAAGTCAATTTTTGTTATTTTACTTTCTAGTTGAATAAAGATTATCTTATACTATCATTCCACATCAATTTCATGTTCGCCGTAATTCCCATTCTACATATACGTATATACAGGGTTTCAGGAGGAATGGTCAGCATTCTAGAACGGAATGCTGACCATCTGATCAGTACATGATTCTGGTTGTAATTATTTTAAGCAAAAAAGTTTATATAAATATGTGTCCTATTCCACACGGTTATAAAGATACAACGTGTTCAATCTTAAGAACAAATATATTTATTAACTTTACCTTAAAAGTCTTAACCATTTTTGCGATATTTTAATTTTTTTATATACATTTTTAATTTTTTGTTTTAAATTTTTATGTTTATTATAATTTATGCAAGAAAATAACATCTGGAATTTTACCTTATTTTAAAGAAGATGTTCAAAATGACTTTCTTCCGCGTATATGTAATGTGTAATATCTATAATATTGCAAATATTTTAAAAACGGCTCATTTGAGAACCCATGTTCATTAAAATTTTCTAACTTATTTAAAAAAAATATATTTTAGTATATTTCTTTCTCGTTTATTATTTGAGAAATTATTTTATATCCTCTCTAAAATAAAATTAATATTATTGAATAATACTGCCTAACTTTTTTTCTATTATTAGACAAAATAAAAACGCGCCACAGGCGCGCCATATTATTTTTAAATCAATTGCTAACTAACAATAAGAGGACAACTTTGCACCGTAGCTAGATAAATAGAAAACTTATATTTTTTCCTTTTTTTCATTTTTTTGTTTAACAAATTCTACTATTGCATAATTACATGCAGATTGTGATATAAAAAACAGTGCAAAAAGAAACAGTAAAATAAAAAATTGATGCAAAATTGTAAGCAAAAACAAACGATATATTGGAAAAGTTGTTGCAAAAAGCTGAGAATATAGCATGATTAAATAGGTTGGAAAAGCTTATGCAAATGACACTATTGTTATACAGAGTTAAATCCTGCAAAGAAACTAGAAATTGAAAAAAGTCACAAATATGCTATATAAAGCACTATATATGTATATATAGTGCTTTATATAGCATATTTGTGACTTATATATATATATATATATATATATATATATATATATATATATATATACACACACACAATATATATAGTACTATATATATATATATAGTACTATATATATATATATATATATATATAGTATTATATGTATATATAGTAACTATATATATATATATAGTGTTTAAAACTATATGCAGTGTGATAGGCTGATTGCCTATTTCTGCTAAAGTTTGACAAAAATAGACAAAAGAGACAAACTTTATTTTTTTATAAATTATAATTTATATAAGCAGGATATAAGCGAGAACTCTTCCGTGAAATGACACATTTACGTCTCGATCTATAGCTCACTGTTAGCCCAGTTATCGCGTCTACATATTTTTTTCTTTTCCGCAAAATCGAGTGCATCGAGTGCAGTGCAGTTGATCATTTTGTGCGAGAAACAACAGCCGAAGCTGAACAACAGCCGAGCAAAGTAACCAAGGAACGACCAGATCAAGCCGGAAGAACTAGCCTTCAATTTTATTTATCGCACACAATAAGTAGTAATTTGACTGAGCATTTCTAAATCTCATTTATTCTCTTTTATCGAATCTCCAACATAATTCTTGTATTTATCAATATAAAAAAGGGCATAAAAGAGAGAACCAAAAAGCGTGAATTTTTCCGCGGAACGACACATTTATGTCCCGCTCGATCTATTTAGCTACTCACTGTTAATCTAGTTATCGCGCTCACATATTCTTTTCATTCCTTTCGCCAATCTTCGAATGCATCGAGTAAAGTGCAGTGATCGTTTTATGCAACAATAGCCGAACGGAATTTTAACCAAATAGAAACAACTAGATCAAGCCAAAGCTGCTCTCCAATTTTATCCACCAATATTTTTTCATAACTCTGTTAAGTTAACACCCCCACCATAAAAAATTAAAATAACATATATGCACGTAAGTAAATCAGTACCCTCACTTATTAAAATTACATATAGAATTAAAATTTTAAAAATTGAATGCTAGAATTATGTGCTTTTTATGTGCTTTTAGGTGCATTTAATTAAATTAGCCTATTTATAATAATTGCGAAGATATGCGCCAAAAATGTCGATATATACATATATTGTCAATACAAGAATGTTAAAATACAGATAGCAAATTAGTTTTTGTCTTAAAATGTTTCCCGATTTAAGTGCTTTCGAAATATGTTTAATGAGATTTTCGTGTTCATCCCCTTTGGTCGACAAATCGTCCCCAATAACATGAGCACCACCATACTTACAAGAGTAAAATTCCAATTAAATTACTACTTATTGTGTGGGATGAAAAAAACCTCTGTTAAGTTTTCCCTTTCCCTTACTCTCCCTCTCTCACCGAAACTACATAATACATAAATACATAAGCATACGTACGTATGAAATGATTGCAACCAAGAATAAATAAATGAAAATAGTAAAGTAAGGAAAGGATAAAATCCAAGAACTAATTAATCTATCATAATCAAAACTCTCTCTCTCTCTCTCTCTCTCTCTCTCTCTCTCTCTCTCTCTCTCTCTCTCTCTCTCTCTCCCCCTCTCTCTCTCTCCCCCTCTCTCTCTCTCTCCCCCCCCTCTCTCTCTCTCTCCCCCTCTCTCTCTCTCTCTCTCTCTCTCTCTCCAACGTTGGTTTTAATTGTTCATTTCCCTGAGTGGACAATTTGAAAAAATGGAGTTCGCAGGTCGAAGGCGTGGCGCGTACGAAATAGATGGAATAGACGAATAAAAAAGTTTCTGGTTCGGATAGCAGTAGTGATACTAGGTCAATTCTAACTCTGGTCCGCCGAGGGAGCGCGGGGAGCGGGGGGTATCTCCGTGGCGTGATGGCTGATGTCATGCGGGGCGTGGGGTATCTCGAAGGCGTTGGTGCTGACGTCATGCGGGGTATCTCGATGGCGCGTTGGCTGACGTCACGCGGGCGGGGGACGCTTATCGCAGTTTCGTTGCCTTTGGGGAGGGGGGGGGGTCTAAGCATGTTCGGCAACTGTTTATCTTTGTGATTGATAACTACCCGAATTTATAACCGGAGCGTTCTAGAAGTCATAAAACTAGTGAGGGTAATATTGAGAAAAAGGTGCAGAATTTAAAACTGACCGACGTTAGAGACATCGATGAATTGCAAAAAATGTGTGGTATTTATTTTTATTATGAAACTGATTATGGTACCAAATTTTGCACAGCGTGTTTCCTGCGAGTAAACGACTTGTTCACACGTGCTTGTGCTGTGCGTAAACACGAGAGTAAAAGATACGTTTATCTTTTGAGGGAAACTTGCAGTGAGTGTAGAAGTTCAGTGTACCAAATAGTATCGTGCAATCTGTGCCCTATTTGCAAACAATAAACTGTTTAAAAATTGGAACACTTAAAGTGAAAATTCTAATAGACAATGAACATGTGGGACTGCGATGCAATGCTACCAATAAACGACCTTGGGGAATGGTATCCACATCTCAGAGACAATGATGATGATGTGAATGCGGAGCCAGTTTTTATTCCTTGTGAAAAATCGAAGAACATTCCAATGTCTTCGGTGGTGTAATTTTTAAGAGATCGAGAACTAGGTATACAAAAACGTGCGGATAATGTGCGAAATTTTCTACGAGGTCGTAAATGTTGGCTGAGAGAAATACACATGTGTGGTGGAAAATTAATATTTTTAAGGAAGAATTGCAACGTATCGGCGCTAACGTTCGGCTGCTCGAATTTGTAACCGGAGCGTTCTAGAATCCATAAAACTATGTTTCTCATTTTATGAACATTTTATCATTAGGATATTATGGAAAAGGAATGGATATTTTAGGGCCGACGTTGCGACGTTGCGACGAACATGTCGAAACATTATTTATATAGGTGCAAATGCAAAAGCGTTGACATTCAGCAGCTTTGTACCCTCGCGGAAATCGGTCGTAAACGAGAGTGAAACATCTTCCTTAATATTTTTAAGGAAGAATTGCGAAAATTTTGAGAAAGATGGGGGTTGAAACTTATGGAGAGAGAGTCTCCGCGTCAAAAAGTCTTCAGCAATCGACGAGTTAAAGTGTCCTGTGCGAATGCAAGTGAGAAGAAAAAAAATGAATATAGAAGATGTGATTATAGAAGACAGTGATGATGATGATGACATTGAAATAAATGAAGAGGAAGATGTGATTATAGTGGAAGACAGTGATGAAGAGATGGATATAAATATCGAAGAGAACAATGAAGAGGAAGAATCATCAGATGATGATATAGGAATTTTAAAAGATTCTGATTATGATAGTGATTGCAGTGAGTGTATTGATAAACATGCGATATTTAAAACCGACAGACATTAGAAACATTGATGAACTACAGAAAATGTGTCGCATTTATTTTTATTATATAGTTTATAATGATAAATTTTGCACAGTGTGTTTCCTGCGAGTTAATGACTTGTACACACATGCTCGTGCTATGCGTGAACACGAAACTGAAAAATACGTTTATCTTTTGGGAGATAGATGTTATGAGTGCAGAGGTTCAGTGTACCAAATATTACCGTGCAATCTGTGCCCTATTTGCATACGATAAACTGTTTAAAAAAAAATGGGACACATAAGTGAAACTTTGCAAGTGAAGATGGCAATTCAGGAAAAATCGAAGAACATTCCGGTGACTTCGATTGTACAATATTTAAGAAATCGCGAACTTGGTGTGTAAAAACCTCAAGCAAGAGATGTGACGCATTTTCTGCAATCTCATGAAAAGAAATTAATAAAGGCCAGGCAAACCTCAAGTTACATAGTTTTGACTTTTTTTATATATGTAGAAAAATTTTAATGAAGTCACTTGGCGTGAATTTTAAATTAATCTAAAGATTTAGATACACATATAAAAATGGTAAATAAAACTATTTAAAGAAATAAAATAGAAGTCATTTATTTAGAAATGAATAAGAATGTTACCAACATTTTGTATGATATTTTTGATTCTAGAATTGTGTCACCCAGAATCGAACTATGAGTTTATTCGAAAAAAAATGTTTTCAAAAATCTCTTTCCTGAAAATAAAAGAAATTTTCGACTGGATGTGCGGAAATAGATTCTCAAATGTACAAAATGATATCCTTGCTACGATAAATGATATCAATGAAATAATAAAATATTTAATAAATCATCGTTATCAGGTGAAATTAGGCGTAATACGAAAACATATGGAATTTGTTTTACAGATTCAGATTCAGGGACTCAAAATCTACAAGAAACACATACTTTAGTTTCTGAAACAAAACAAAAATTTTTTATTGTGTCTTGTGTAATCGACCGATTTTGAATTTTGTGTTTATTTTACTTGCGAGAAATATAATCAACATTTCAAGTTCGTTACATATTTTAAAATATTTGGTTGTAGATGTGTTAGTAAACATATGTAAGAATATATTTACGAGTCTATTTCTCTATTTCTTTTTCGATTATCATGACATTTATATTTTTGATTTTGTTGTATCTCGAAATTAAAAGTAAATTTAAGAAATAATAAAGATTTTTTATACACATGCAAAATAAGTGTCGAAAAAATTTTAATACATATTTTGTATTTAACATCTTTCTAAATTACAATTATTGTTAATTGTTGTAATTAATTTATTCATTTTAGTTGTAATTTATTCTGCCTTTCTTTTCTGAATATGTCTCTTTTGTCAATTTTGCCCAATATTTTCATTTTATAATTTTTTATCTGCCAGAGAAAATAATGTCGGAGGCGACATTCAAGTTCGCGATCAAATGTCTGCGTAAATATATTAAGATGAAGCCAAAGAAAAATTTTGTCTTCAATCCGTACAATATATATGAGGCACTTTTGATGGTTTACTTTATGTCAAGTGGTGCCATTGAAGAGCGCTTAAAACATATCCTTTTTTTAAATAGATTCTGCAAACATTATTTACTATTAGGTGATATTAATTTGCATAAATACTTCCAAAGACACATCGATGGTTCCTTTAAAGTAAATAATTCTCATGCATTTTTGCATTAAGTGATGGAAATAATAATTGTAAAAAATTCAAAATTTGTACGCCACATTGTATCAAATCACATGTAAAGATATGTATCAAATAAAAATCTTGTAACATTGAAAAATTTATCAAGTTGTAATAGCAAGAACAATAAAAAAATGAGATATATTTTTAAGCGAATTGAGGATTCGAAACTTTGATACATCTTAAAATATGTCACTGAATAATTTTTCAATTATGAATCTTTAATAAAGGCCAGGCAAACCTTAAGTTACCTAATTTTGACTCTTTTTATATATGTAGATTAATTTTAATAAAGTCACTTGGCATGAATTCTAAATTAATATATAGATTTAGATACACGTATAAAAATTGTTTAAACTATTTAAAAAATAAAATAGAAGTCATTTATTTAGAAATGAGTAAGAATGTTACCAACATTTCGTATGATATTTTTGATTCTAGAATTGTGTCGCCCAGAATCGAACTATGCGTTTTATTCGAAAAAATATGTTTTCAAAAATCTCTTTCCTGAAAATAAAAGAAATTTTCGACTGAATGTGCGGAAATAGATTCTCAAATGTACAAAATGATATCCTTGCGACGATAAATGATATCAATGAAATAATAAAATATTTAATAAATCATCGTTGGCAGGTGAAATTAGGCGTAATACGAAAAAATATGGATTTTGTTTTACAGATTCAGATTCAGGGACTCAAAATCTGCAAGAAACACCTACTTTAGTTTCTGAAACAAAACGAAATTTTTTTATTGTGTCTTGTGTAATCGACCGATTTTGAATTTTGTGTTTATTTTACTTGCGAGAAATATAATCAACATTTCAAGTTCGTTACATATTTTAAAATATTTGGTTGTAGATGTGTTAGTAAACATATGTAAGAATATATTTACGAGTCTATTTCTCTATTTCTTTTTCGATTATCATGACATTTATATTTTTGATTTTGTTGTATCTCGAAATTAAAATTAAATTTAAGAAATAATAAAGATTTTTTATACACATGCAAAATAAGTGTCGAAAAAATTTTAATACATATTTTGTATTTAACATCTTTCTAAATTACAATTATTGTTAATTGTTGTAATTAATTTATTCATTTTAGTTGTAATTTATTCTGCCTTTCTTTTCTGAATATGTCTCTTTTGCCCAATATTTTCATTTTATAATTTTTTATCTGCCAGAGAAAATAATGTCGGAGGCGACATTCAAGTTCGCGATCAAATGTCTGCGTAAATATATTAAGATGAAGCCAAAGAGAAATTTTGTCTTCAATCCGTACAATATATATGAGGCACTTTTGATGGTTTACTTTATGTCAAGTGGTGCCATTGAAGAGCGCTTAAAACATATCCTTTTTTTAAATAGATTCTGCAAACATTATTTACTATTAGGTGATATTAATTTGCATAAATACTTCCAAAGACACATCGATGGTTCCTTTAAAGTAAATAATTCTCATGCATTTTTGCATTAAGTGATGGAAATAATAATTGTAAAAAATTCAAAATTTGTACGCCACATTGTATCAAATCACATGTAAAGATATGTATCAAATTAAAATCTTGTAACATTGAAAAATTTATCAAGTTGTAATAGCAAGAACAATAAAAAAATGAGATATATTTTTAAGCGAATTGAGGATTCGAAACTTTGATACATCTTAAAATATGTCACTGAATAATTTTTCAATAATGAATCTTTAATAAAAGCCAGACAAACCTCAAGTTACCTAATTTTGACTCTTTTTATATATGTAGATTAATTTTAATTAAGTCACTTGGCATGAATTCTAAATTAATATATATAGATTTAGATACACGTATAAAAATTTTAAATAAAACTATTTAAAGAAATAAAATAGAAGACATTTATTTAGAAATGAGTAAGAATGTTACCAACATTTCGTATGATATTTTTGATTCTAGAATTGTGTCGCCCAGAATCGAACTATGCGTTTTATTAAAAAAAAAAATGTTTTCAAAAATCTCTTTCCTGAAAATAAAAGAAATTTTCGACTGGATGTGCGGAAATAGATTCTCAAATGTACAAAATGATATCCTTGCGACGATAAATGATATCAATGAAATAATAAAATATTTAATAAATCACCGTTATCAGGTGAAATTAGGCGTAATACGAAAAAATATGGATTTTGTTTTACAGATTCAGATTCAGGGACTCAAAATCTGCAAGAAACACCTACTTTTGTTTCTGAAACAAAACAAAAATTTTTTATTGTGTCTTATGTAATCGACTGATTTTGAATTTTGTGTTTATTTTACTTGCGGGAAATATAATCAACAAAATCGGTCGATTACACAAGACATAATAAAAAAATTTCGTTTTGTTTCAGAAATTAAAGTAGGTGTTTCTTGCAGATTTTGAGTCCCTGAATCTGAATCTGTAAAACAAAATCCATATTTTTTCGTATTACGCCTAATTTCACCTGATAACGATGATTTATTAAATATTTTATTATTTCATTGATATCATTTATCGTCGCAAGGATATCATTTTGTACATTTGAGAATCTATTTCCGCACATCCAGTCGAAAATTTCTTTTATTTTCAGGAAAGAGATTTTTGAAAACATTTTTTTTCGAATAAAACGCATAGTTCGATTCTGGGCGACACAATTCTAGAATCAAAAATATCATACGAAATGTTGGTAACATTCTTACTCATTTCTAAATAAATGATTTCTATTTTATTTCTTTAAATAGTTTTATTTACAATTTTTATACGTGTATCTAAATCTATATATCAATTTAGAATTCATGCCAAGTGACTTTATTAAAATTAATCTACATATATAAAAGAGTCAAAATTAGGTAACCTGAGGTTTGTCTGGCCTTTATTAAAGATTCATTATTGAAAAATTATTCAGTGACATATTTTAAGATGTATCAAAGTTTCGAATCCTCAATTCGCTTAAAAATATATCTCATTTTTTTATTGTTCTTGCTATTACAACTTGATAAATTTTTCAATGTTACAAGATTTTAATTTGATACATATCTTTACATGTGATTTTATACAATGTGGCGTACAAATTTTGAATTTTTTACAATTATTATTTCTATCACTTAATGCAAAAATGCATCAGAATTATTTACTTTAAAGGAACCATCGATGTGTCTTTGTAAGTATTTATGCAAATTAATATCACCTAATAGTAAATAATGTTAGTAGATATACTAGGAGAGTTCTAACCATGGAGTTCCGCGGGGGGTTGCGGGGCGTGGGGGTATCTCTCGGCGCGGCGGCTGACGTCACACGGGTGGTGGGGATGTTTCGACAAAGGAGGGGGAGTTTTCTGAGTGCAATATTTGTAGATGGATATCTTTACGACTTTTTTTTTATGAGGGATCCTAGACATTTTCCCAAAAAGGTATAGAACAAGCACCGATGATCGTCAATTTTGTACCCTCATTAGTATAATTTTATTACGGAAGCGCCGATGTCCGGCTGCTCGAACTTGTCAACGGAGCGTTCTAGAATCCATAAAACTATATTTTTCATTTTATGGACATTTTATCATTAGGAAAGAAATGAAGATTTTAGAGCCAACGCTGCGACGAACATGTTGAAACGTGATTAGGTGCAAAAGCGTTGAAGTTCGGCAGCTTTGTACCCTCGCGGAAAATCTCCCATAAAAACGAGAGCAAAAATTTTTTCTTAATATTTTTTAAGGAAGAATTGCAACGTTTCAGCGCCAACGTTCGGCTGCTTGTGTCCTTACTCCTCTATCCATAAAACCGATATCTCGGGAAACTATCTTTTGAGATACGCCAAATGTTAGAAAAGGAGACAGAATTAGGTGAAATATGTAAGGAGGATGAGAGCGCGTCAAACCATAGTACGATTTGAAAGCGTATAGATGCAGCAGTGAAAAAAGTTTAGTGGTTACTTTCTTGTGTCAGAAGTGTCAGTGGCATAATAGTGAATAAAAGAAATAATGGAAAACATCGAGCAGAACGAACGCGACCTGTTGGAGCGGTCCCGCCAAGTCACCACCTTGGGCGAATATTTTGCATGGGCGCTGCGCTGCGAGGAATTTATCAGATTGCTCGAAGAAAACAGCCGTAACAAGCGTCCGCGACTCTCGATTGGAAATAGACAATCTTTGGTGGCTAGAATCGCGCGACTCGAGGATGCAAAAATTCGATTGCAGAAACAGTTTGTATCCAATGGTGGTGAATACAATGGCGACAATAACGCGGAAAAACTCGTTTGGCGAGAGATTGATACAGCGTTTGAGAGCCGCATCTTAACCGGTGCGGTAATAAACAATAATTACATTGAACCTTGTCAATTTCTCGAAGATGCCAAAGACATTGTGATCGAATACGTGCAGAAAGTGATGCAAAAACACATTAATGTAAAAGTGAACACCGTGTTTAATGGCGAGTTTGTGTCCGGTGATAAACGCGCCAACAAAAGTGTCAATACAAAAAACTATGAACTCTTTCGCACGTCCGATTTACACGAGTGGTACGAGCGCCGCGTTATAGAGCCCACGCTAGCATCGCTAGAAGAGTTTCAAGAACGCGATAGTGGTTGGGCGTTGTCACAAATAATTAACTTGACTATAAATATAAACAAGTATAATTCAATGCGCGCAGGGTGTTATCTAAATTTGCCGCGAGAAATTGTGACAAAGAGAGCGGTGGTGAACGTGCGATCAACGGACAATGCATGTTTCGCGTGGTCAGTGGTGGCCGCTCTGCATCCAGTTGCAAAATATAGTGAGAGAACATCGTCATATCCTCATTACACGACAGTGCTGAATCTCCAAGACATTGAGTTTCCAGTGACCATAAATCAAATTAAAAAGTTTGAACTAGCAAATAATATCTCCATCAATGTATATAGTATTGAGAATGACATCGTCCCGATACGTCTTTCGGAGCAAAAGAAAGACAAGCATCAACTTGCTGTATGTGCAAGACAGTAACAGCGTTGGACATTTCGCGTGGATCAAGAATCTATCCCGGCTTGTCAGCACGCAACTGAGCAAACACAATGGTCAAAAATATATCTGCGATCGGTGCGTATATTTATTGCAATAAAATTATATATTAAAATAATCATAAATAAAATTTTAATTTTTTCTTTCATAGATGCTTACACTATTTCGGATCGGAGGACAAGTTGCAATCACACATGGTAGACTGCGGAGAGATGAACGACTGCGCCATCAGATTACCAAGCGATAAGGATAAGTGGCTCAGCTTCAAGAACTACAACAGAAAGGAGCGGCTTCTGTTTGTAGTGTACGCCGACTTGGAATGTGTTTTGGCAAAGACTGAAGAAGCGACAAATTATCAACATCACAAGGTATTCAGCATCGCTTATTATATACATTGTTCGTACGACAACTTGTTATCCGCGTATAATTCTCGCCGTAGCGTCGATTGCGTTTCATGGTTCGCCGAAGAACTTAAAAATTTAGCGTTACGTATAAAGACTATTTTAACTACAAATGTTCCCATGGTAAATTTAACATCGGACGAGTGGAAAAAATTTCACAGCGCAACGCATTGTCATATATGTGAAAAACCATTTGTACAAGACGATACACGCGTACGCGATCATTGCCATCTGACTGGACGATACAGAGGTCCCGCGCACTCAAATTGCAATCTAAATTATAAAGAATCTTTTTGTATTCCAATAGTTTTTCACAATTTATCTGGTTATGACGCACATTTCATTATCGAGGATATAGCTACAGCGTTCGAAGGGAGCATTGAATTACTTCCGATAACGAAAGAAAAATATATTTCATTTACATAAACGGTCAATAGTACCAACGATGACAAAGATTGGAAAGCTTGCATAAAATTACGTTTTATCGATTCATATAAATTTCTGGCAACAAGTCTTGATAAATTAGCATCGTTTTTGAATAAAGAAAAACACAAAATTTTACATTCTGAATTTAAAAATTTACCGACAGAAAATTTTAATCTATTAACACGAAAGGGTGTCTTTCCATACGAATATATAAACTGTGTTGACAAGTTGCAAGATACATGTTTACCGCCGCGCGAATCATTTTACAGTTCTTTAACCGGTGACACTGTATCCGAGAGCGATTACGCACACGCCGTCAACGTGTGGCAGCAGTTCTCCATTCAAACCTTGGGTGAATACAGCGATCTGTACTTAAAAACTGATGTCTTGTTGTTGGCAGATATATTTGAAAACTTTCGCAACACTTGCATCGCGAGTTATGGACTCGATCCTGCGTATTATTATACTCTTCCTGGGTATACATGGGACGCGATGCTAAAACATACACGCGTAAATTTCGAACTGCTTACCGATATCGATATGGTTATGTTTATTGAACGGGGTATACGCGGCGGTCTAAGTCAATGTTCAGGAAGATATGCGCAGGCCAACAACAAATACATGCAGTCATATGATCCATCGAAACCATCATCATATCTCATATATTTTGATGTAAATAATTTATACGGATGGGCAATGTGCCAACCATTGCCATATGCCGATTTTCGATGGGTCGACGACGTATCTAATTTTGACATCTCGTCAATAGCGCTCGATTCACCTACAGGCTATATCCTCGAAGTAGATTTAGAGTATCCACAACATCTTCACGACACGCACACTGACCTACCGTTTTGCCCGACACATGACAAACCGCCCTGCAAGCGGGAAGATAAGCTTCTCGCAACGCTATATGATAAGAAGCGTTACGTCATACACTACCGCAACCTGCAGCAGTGCACGCGTCACGGTCTTCGTATCGTAAAGATACATCGCGTATTACAATTTACTCAATCCGCATGGCTCCGCGATTACATTGAACTAAATACAAAATTTAGAACACAAGCGAAAAATGATTTTGCGAAAAATTTGTACAAATTGATGAACAACGCGGTATTCGGCAAAACTATGGAAAACGTTCGAAATCATGTAGATGTAAAATTATTGACAAAGTGGGACGGACGATACGGAGCAGAGGCGATGATTGCTAAACCAAATTTTCACAGTAGAAGCATCTTTTCGGAAAATTTAATTGCCATAGAATTATGTAAACTAGAAGTAAAATTTAACAAACCAATCTATGTCGGTATGTGTATACTCGACATATCGAAAGTGTGTCTGTACGAATTTCACTACGAGTACATGTCACCGCTCTATCGTGACAGATGCCGGATAATGTACACTGACACCGACAGTTTAATATACCATATTAAATGCGAAAACGTGTATGAAAATATGAAACGCGATATCGCTAGATTCGATACGAGCGATTATCCAATTGACAACGCGTACGGTATAGCGCATGCAAACAAAAAGGTGCTAGGCTTGATGAAAGACGAGAATAACGGCGATAATGACCGAATTCGTCGGGCTCAGAGCAAAAATGTACGCTTTGCGAGTGGATGGCAAAAAGGACACTAAAAAGCAAAAGGTGTCAAAAGTAACGTTGTCGCGAGAACGATAACATTCGACGATTATACGCGGTGCCTGAATGACGAGATTGAAATGACACGTCAGCAGTCATGTATAAGATCGAAATTGCATGAAGTGTATACCATCTGCGAGACAAAAATTGCTCTAAGTCCGTACGACGATAAGCGGTATATCATACCTAATTCGACTGACACATTACCATGGGGACATTACCAGATACCCTTATAAAATATAATCTAATATAATGTAACATATGTGTATGTATTTCATATATTGGAACGGATGTATTAATAAAGATTTTGTATTTCACATATTTCATGTATATTGTAATATTTCAAATACTTTTATATGTTGTACACATTATATATTTTTAAATTTTTGAGTAATTAATAAATACAATTTGTATAAATTAAATTGCATTGTCCTTATGTATCCAAGAATTGTGCGAATTGTCAAATCCCAGCCATTTTACGTAAACCTCGTCACCCCTCCTGCGCAGTAGTTTCTCCACGAGATATACGTCCGGATAATTCGCGCTATGCAACTCGTGCTCGTAAAACGCTCCAGCGACAGATGTTTTGCGATAGTCCTCGAGTAGATAGGTTACGGGATTAGTACGCTGCACTTTAACAATTTTAAACACTTCGGTTGTCCAATTTGGTGTGTAACCCTTCTCAAAAAGTTTCTTATACTTGCTAACGTGTACCGGGTCACCTACTTTGAACTTTGCCGGAGCGGCAATCTTTATGTTACTATATACTGTTTTTAAAAGTTTATCAGCGATCGCGGGGGTGCCGTCGGCGGGTCGCATGCCGATTGTTCGGTGCTTGCGCGCGTTGTAATCCGATACAAGTTCCGCCAACGCGTCGATCCACTTGTAAGTTCCGTTCAGCGTAAACATCTTCCACATGTCGTTCTTCAGCGTGCGATTGAATCGCTCGACGACCGATGCCTTCAATACCGAATATGTAGAATAGTGATTGATGTTATGTTTCCGTATAAGTCGTTGCACGTCGGCGTTATAAAATTCTTTCCCCATATCGGTTTGCATGTTTCTCGGGCATCTCTTGCTATCTCGAATTATCTCGGCGATAGCGTCAGCCGTCTCGCTTCCACCTTTACTCTTGAGTGGTATGGCCCACGCGTACTTGCTCAACACATCGATGACGGTGAGTATGTAATGTAAACCTCTGTTGAAACGAGAGTACGGACGCATCTCGACGATGTCAGCTTGCCACAGGTCATCGTATCCCCGCACTATGACGTGTCTTCGGGGAAAATTTTTCCTTGCCGGCGCGTGCAGTTCGTTCACCAACTGCCGTTTCTCCAAACTATGTTGTTTCATCGCTTCGTCGGTTTTTCTCGATCGCCGTTTGTCGCTCGTTTTATCACTCATTTCCGTTCTTGAGCCGTTCTTGAGCTGTTCGTAGCCATTCCTGACCCGTTCGTAGCCGTTCCTGACCCGTTCTTGAGCTGTTCGTAGCCGTTCCTGACCCGTTCGTAGCCGTTCCTGACCCGTTCTTGAGCCGTTCCTGACCCGTTCGTAGCCGTTCCTGACCCGTTCTTGAGCCGTTCGTAGTCGTTCTTGAGCCGTTCTTGAGCCGTTCTTGCGTTGTTTACTTCCGTTCTTGACCCATTCAAAAATCGTTCTTGATTCGTTCGCTGCCTTGTTCACAGTCGTTTCTAACCCGTTCGTAGCCTCTCCTGACCCGTTCGCAGCCGTTACTGACCCGTTCGCAGTCCTGTTTGAGTTGTTTGTAGCCTTGCATGTAGCCTTTAAAGACTTGTTCGTAGCCTCGTTCGCAGCCCTGCTTGAGTTGTTGGTAGCCTCGTTCGCTGTTGCTAGGCCGTTCATAGCCTCGTTCGCAGCTGTTGCTAGGCCGTTTACTACCACTCATTGTAGTTAGATAGTAGTTCGATAATCCTTCGTAGCTGTTCGATAATTGTTCGTAGCCGTTCGATAACCCTTCGTAGATGTTCGATAACCGTTCGATAGCCGCTCCTAACCCGTTCACTGCTGCTCATTCAAGTTGATAGCCGTTTCTGAGTTAGTGTTAGCCGCGCGTTGAAGTTCGTTTATCACAATCTGTATTGCCCGCACATCCTTCTCGAACGAAGTCAGCTTCTCATCTGATTCTTTCTGTTGATTCATCAATCTTTTAACGCAGGATTCCACATACAGTTTGTTGACGGCATCGGTGTCAGCCTCAGGTTGTGCTACACGACGAATCTTCCGCGGCCTTGCGTCATAGTCCGTAACGACGCGACACAGAGCGTTTTCTTGCACATAACTTTTCACCAATCTATCCCAAGAACCGCTTGTGCCGGTTGCATCATTTCTTGGTTCGAATAATTCAAATTTGTTGATAGGCATTTTTTTTCCCCGATACGAGTGACGCTGATCGACTGATTAGATTTGTCGAGACACCATTCAATTTATAATAATGCCTGCTTCGCGAAGTTCTTCGATGATCGACAGTATCTCATTGTCGTGAGCGTTGTGGCCAGCTCGGCGCGAAGCGTCCAGCAATCGTACCCGATCCACTAGCTCGTTGGGGTCATTCCAGTGTATGTAATCGATCTTATTGTCGGTTAGCGCCATCGCGTGAGGCATGAATACTCCCTTTCCAGATTTTTTCTTTTCAATCGATATCAATGGTGCGATTATATGTTTGTACTTGTATCCCCTGTTGCTTCGTAATTGGCCTTGTGTGTCATAATTGCGTTTATGCGCGTTCGTCGCCAATAATATGCTCTTGTATTTACGCATATCATCCTCCGTGTAAATGTCATCATCGGGAATTCTCTTAAAGATCAATTCGTATAATCCTGGTGTACCAATGTACCTCACTTTGTCTATAATTATAGAGTCATATTTGTCAATGTCGAATCGTTTGTTACCGAGACGCATTTCATCCTTGTCGAAATAGACACCGTACACGTGATCGATTTTCCTTTCTTTGTCGCCACCGAGGAGAGTGCTCATGTACTCTTGTCCCAGTGGTCCCAAGTGCTTTCGCAACAATTCTTGACCTTCCAGCGTTTGTAATGTGTTTCGAACAAACGATGTTTCGAGCGTGCTGCCCGAGGTTTCGAAAACATTTTCGTTTGCGAGTGTTTCGGGTATAGGTTGTACGATTCCCGTTGTCGCGAACGGTGTAGAGGTTATCATCGGTTCATCCAGTAAAGCATCCGATGTACGCTGTGTCGATGAGCGATTCGGGTTTGACCGTTTCCTCTTTTTCGGTGTCGCATCATCCTTCTCCTCTTCCTCTTCCTCCTCCTCCTCTTCCTCCTTGTACCGCTTGATGGGTAAGATTTTAATCTTTGCGGTACTTTCCGGCTCGTTTTTCACCGCGATCGAGTTGTCGACAATCTTTTGTAGCGGCTCAATAATAGGTCTAAAATGGGTCTTGATCGCGATATCGTCATCGATCTTACCGGTCTTCAAAGCGCGATGTTTCTTGCGGATTGATTCACTCGTTTTCGCAATCTCCTTCGCTATCTTTTCACGCTCGCGAATATTATCGTTCTCAGCCATGTCGGTAGAGTGTCGAACGCTCGTGTTTCACCTCTCTCGACAGAACATCGGCAACGACTAATTGTTTTGCGGTATCGCGAACACGTTAAATTCGTTTCTGTATCGGCCGTTCGTAAGCGAGCTATCCTTATCTATCACTAGAAATCCATACTTTTGCTGCCAACAAGTACGACATAATTCACTGAAATCCTCGTATGACATGTCATTATTCACGTGATCATTGTACACATGTTTCAAGTTGGTACCATCCTGTTTAAACAAGATTAGCAGGGTTGTCGCGTATAAGATGTTTCGGTATTCTTGCGTATGTTTGACAGAGATAGAAGCAGTCGACGTTCGAGTGGCGTCCCATTGAAAAGTATTCTCTTATCGTATTTTGTTTGTCGCACGCCACGTCATCGAAAACGAAAATCGAGTTTGGACATGCTTCGCTCGGTGGAATGACGTCACTGTTATTGGAGAATGTAAAATTACCGATTTCGTCGATCGACGTCAACAAATTCTCCAGATACTGATATTTTGGCTGTTGCAGTGACTTTGAGTACACGTACACGTTTTCAAAGCGGACGCCGTGCGGGCTTTCTATCAAACTAATCAACACGTTAGTTTTACCGCAATTCGAGGAGCCGCAAACGATCGCGCGTATAGTAGTCGGCAGTATCGTACCGTGTCTACGCATCTCCGCGTTGTCCCCCATCGATCGTAATCTGGCGTCGTAATTCGTCACGCGTATCGCGAAAGGTTGTCGCACGAATCTCATTTTCCCACTCCCCGATTGAATCGAACGCTTGCCTATTTATAGCTGCGCGGAACCACGAATCGCTCAGTAACGAAAAAATGTTTGTTCTGCTAACAAGTGCTTCCGATATTCACGGTTTAAGCGCCGAACAGCTGCAATTTGTGCCAAAAGCAGTTTTACTGCAATGTGAAAATCACATCCACTACGTGTGGGACAAGCTTCCGGAACATATAAAGGCTGATTTGGAAGTTCAGACCTGTCGCCGCTGTTTCGAACATTACAATCGACCGTGGCAGCAAACGCACATCGACGGTCCAGCGCCGATGATAAAGGATTGCAGCGAATGTCAGCGAAAAAAATAGGTAGAGGCCTATTAAATCAGGCGATAAACGCACTTCCGATCGAATTCTATCCCCGGCTATCAGTTTTGCGGTCCGGGCACGCGACTACAAAAGCGATTAGCCAGAGGCGATCGAGGTATCAATCCATTGGACGCAGCGTGCCGTGAACACGATATAGCATACTCTCAAAGCAACGATCTCATCGAGAGACACGCGGCAGATAGGATACTCGCCAAGGAAGCGCAAACTCGCATCGTTGCGAGAGATTCGACTCTCGGTGAGAGAGCCGTCGCCACAGCTGTCTGGGCAGCGATGAAAGCCAAGACGAAGTTCGGTATGGGCCTGAAGACGACAAAGACGAAGACGAAGAAAAAGATGGCGAAGAAGCGAATACTTCCGGTAGCGAAACATGGGGGTGTATTGCCGATTTTACCAATGTTGGGCGCGCTCGGATCTCTGGTCGGTGGAGCGGCTGGTGTAGCAAAGATGGTGAACGACGGAAAAGCCGCACAACGTCAGTTGCAAGAGATGCTACGTCACAATCGCGCCATGGAAGGTCACGGATTGTATCTCGCTCCATACAAACACGGACGAGGAGTTTCAACGAGAAAAAAGGGGGAAAAAAAACGTCAAAGAGACGCTAAAAATGCCACAGGGCCTAACTACCAACATACAATTGCTACAACTGGCAAAACGTATGCACATTCCGTATTTTAGAGGTGTTTTCATGCGTGATTCATTACCGATCGGTGGTATATATCGAAACGAGAGCGGCATCGTAAATTTGGATAACGCTAAAGGATCGGGTACTCATTGGGTAGCGTATGCAAAGAGGGGGGATCGCGCTATATATTTTGACAGTTTCGGCAATCTTCGACCGCCGAATGAATTGGTGCGATATTTAAATGTGACAAAGATACAATACAATTACACACCTGTTCAAACTTACAATCAAAGCATCTGTGGACAATTGTGCTTACAGTTTCTCCGAGCGGTCGATGCATGTGAATTTAAAGACTGACATTGCGCTATTTAACTCAGTATTCGTTAAACAGTTTTGCCGATATGTCTATGACATTCACGCTGACTGGAAAGAGTAGCGTCCTCGCGGCAAACTACTTTCCCGCCGTAGATTTGAGCGACGATGAATACGTGCTAGGTCTAGCGGATTTTGAGACTTATCATACTATATCGAACGTGAATTCCTCGAATAATAAATTTTACTTTGGCAAAGATGACGCGGAAATTACGATTCCCGAGGGATCGTACGAGCTGCAAGCGATACATGAGTTTTTGAAACATGCAATTTTACGAAAACGTCCGCGACACCCTGTTCGTGACGATGATAAAAAACACGCTGACACCACGCATATTCGGACGAATGACGACGGTGACTTTGAAGATGGAGAATATCCGATAGTGCTCCGCGCTAATTATAATACGATGAGGAGCGAGATCAAATGCGCCTACAGAATGAATTTTAGCAAGCCTAACAACATTGGATCGCTGCTGGGATTCTCGAACCGTATACTGCAGCCGCGAAAATGGTACAAGTCGGACATGCCGATTAATATTATCAACGTGAACATTATCCGCGTAGAATGTAATGTGACCGCGGGCGCGTACAGCAACGGCAAACTCGTTCATACGATACATGAATTTTCACCGAGGGTACCACCAGGATATAAGATATCGGAAACACCGGCGCACATCATTTACCTGCCGATCATCGTGCGGAGCATTACGGATTTAACGTTACGCGTTGTCGACCAGGACAGACGATTGCTCGATTTTCGAGGAGAAGAGATCACCATTAGATTGCACGTACGACGACGACAGCGATAACGTACGTGTGCGGCGTATGAGATCCTCGTGTTGAACGGATCGAAAGATACGAGAGATAACACAATCTTTACGGAGCCAGCGACAACAACAACAACGTCGACATTCACTAATATTCAATCATCCGGTTGCAGTAAGAAAAAGAAACTGAACGCATCAAACGTTGCGTTTTTACAATCTTTGGGATTCGCGGTGCGAAACATCTGAACAATGACCGACATCCTCAACATTGGAGACGAGCCAATCTTCGACGATCGCATCGTCAAGATCGAGACTCACACGTACAACCCGTTCGCCAACACAACATTCGGACACAGTGAATGAGATAAGAATACAACAACAGGATCTGTATACGTTGCCGTATGAAAGTTTCCTGTACATCGAGGGAGAACTAAAGATAAACCAGCCGAAGGATCTGCTGTGATACTGGGAAATAATTGTGTCGCATTCATGTTCGATGAGATTCGATACGAACTCGAGGCGTGGAGATTGATCGCAATAGAAACGTGGGAATAACAAGTTTGCTCAAAAACTATGTAACGATATCATCCGATAGAAGCGTGATTATGAGAAACGCCGGCTGGACTGATCCGACTACTGCGATTGGAAACTTCAATTTTTGCGTACCGCTCTACATGTTATTGGGATTTTGCGAGGATTACAGACGAGTGGTGATGAACGCTCGTCATGAGTTAATCTTAATACGATCGCGCAACGACAACAATTGTCTGGTTGGAGATTCGACGCTGGAGCCTGTGATCAACATATTCAAGATACAATGGCGAATGCCACATGTGTTGTTGAGCGAGATTAAGAAGCTGTCGATGCTGCGCGCTCTGGAAAGCGGACATTACCTCAGCATGGGTTTTCGCTCGTGGGATCTGTATGAGTATCCGCTATTGCAGCGTACAACCAAGCATTCATGGGCCATTAAGACAGCGACTCAGCTGGAGAAGCCACGATATGTTATCTTCGCTCTGACAGGTCGGAAAAACATCATGTCTGAGGATATGAGTCGATTTGACGATTGCAAGATGACCAATGTTAAACTCTATCTGAACTCGGAATGTTATCCGTACGACGATATGAATCTGGATTTCGATAAAAACAGATGGTCGATTCTATACGATACGTATGCGCGTTTCTGCAAGAACTATTATGGATACGAGTATCTCGAGCCGAGTCTCACCGTCTCAATGTTTCTACGTAACGGTCCGTTCGTGATCATCGATTGTTCTCGACAAAACGAATCGGTCAAGAGCGCAACCGTGGATGTGAGATTGGAATTCGAGTGTAAGGAGAATGTGCCGATGAATACCACTGCGTACTGTCTCATCATACATGATCGCGTGATCCAGTACAACCCGTTGACCAACGTTGTGCGCAAAATCACCTAAACACACCAACAATTTAGAGAGAGAGGGGGAAGCATAGCAGAATATAAATCAAAGTGTTATGAGATAGTTGTCATTCTTCTTTTTAACTGATACATCGAAGAGAGAGATCTCGTCATGTCCATACCAACGTTTGTGGATCTACAGGGGTTTATCCTCAATAAACAATTCATTGTAAAGGAAGCGGCAATCCTGAGAAGAGGATTTATTTTGTCACATTATTTTTTCGCATGTCCTGTACCATGGGGTGTGCTCATAAAATCTGAGAGACACCAAGCCTCATGGTTGACTCGAAATCATCATGGATTGCAATGGGAAGATGGAAACGTTCCATACAGCATGGCTCAGCATTTGATTACAACAGCTATCGTTGGTGGAACACATGAAGAAGAAGAAGAATCCATTCTCGTATATGTAAAAGGACTTGAAAAGCGAGAATGGTTAGCCGATATATTCGATGAAGCGGGAAACGGTTTCATTATTGAGACCTTGGATGCTGATTACGACGATATCGAGTCTCTAAATAATCTAGATGTTAAAAACACTATGCGATGTGGAAAACATGTTAAGAATTGCGCATTACAAAATGTATTCAAAATATTTAACTGGTGGTCGCAACGCTAGAAAGAATTGCAAGTTTTGGAAAAATAAAATATTTAAACATTAATGTGTTTTATCTCTTATTCCCCTTCCCCAATCCTTTCCTCACGAATCGTTTCTAAGAATTCTTTTTATCCGAGCGCCGTTTCCCCTTCTCCTAAATTTCATAGCGCCAATAGTATTCTAGAATCTCCCACCACATTTACCCCACTACTTTTAAAAATAAGCGTCATGTACAACACTCGATTAATTTCTTTATACGATCAGTGTAGCGTTAACCGTTCGTGCTGGTGGTTTCACTTTTAAAATCTGGAAATATGTACTACGCTGAAAGAAGCAGCGGCTCCGGCAGATATGCGAATAATTACATACCGAATTGTAATGAAACTCCATCGTTTGAGAACAAATGCGACAAGTAAGTTTAACTTTTTCTATTTTTCTATTTTTATGTCTTTATATTTTTACAAATTGTATTATTTTTCAAACTAATTTCATTTTTACAGCATTTCGTTGGAGCCTCGTGCGGTTCGTATACTAGGTAGACGATATGCATTGACAGCTACGGAATTTAAATTCCTCGAAATTGGTATCAAAGTGGATCCACCGAGTTACGTGGAAATCGCCATAGGAGATCATCGAGGAAAGGAACTGATACTATCTCTCGAAGCGTGGAAAGGACTCTACGAGCAACGTCACAATATTCAGAATCTTTTTCGAAACATTCTAAAGATGCCTACAGTTTTATAAGCGTTGGACCGTTAACAGTGCGAGTTCGTACGATTAACGACGCCAAGTTAATAAGTCTTGAATCTTCAAATGTATGCATGATGATGATCGAATCGACGTTACACCGTATGTTCGATCTCGATCCTTGCATTGATGTAACTTTTGACCGATTGGTTAAAATTACCAATACAGTCGATATCAAGTTTACGCAATTTTCAAATATCGCGTCCAATGTAACGAATCCTAAAAAAGTATCAAATGTAATACGCGCGAGCGACGCCTTCAACAAGCATTAGCTCATCGATTGCGAGCTAGCAGCTTTAGTTTTTAGTCCATAATATGTAAGAAAAAAATATTTAAAAGAAGAATAAAGAGTTTTTAAGTCTAAATTATGATGTAATTTCTTTGCATGCATTTCCATTCTCCATCTTTCTCCCACCCGTAAGCAGTCCCAGCTCTCATACGTAGCTCGTTGTACGGTCCTTGCGGGGGATGACGTCATGCGGGGAAGGGAGAACGTGACGCTAGAGACTGAGAGGCTAGGGATCGCGAGGCTAGGGACCGAGAGGCTAGGGATCGCGAGGCTAGGGACCGAGAGGCTAGGGATCGCGAGGCTAGGGACCGAGAGGCTAGGGATCGCGAGGCTAGGGACCGAGAGGCTAGGGATCGCGTGGCTAGGGACCGAGAGGCTAGGGACTGCGAGAGAGGTAGCGCTTAGGAGAGAAAGAGAGAGCGCGAGGTGAACGCGAGAGAAAGGAAGGGTGTGAGGCGAACGTGAAGGAGAGAGATGTTGCGGCGAGGTATATGAAAGAGAGATAGCGCGAAGTTAGGGCCTGCGAGAGAGGTAGCGCTTAGGAGAGCGTGAGGCGCAGCGAGGAGAGAGAGAGAGAGAGAGAGAGAGAGAGAGAGAGAGAGAGAGAGAGAGAGAGAGATGACGCGAAGGAGAGCGCGAGGAGAGAGAGAGAGGCGCACGCGAGAGATGATGCAGTGAAGGAGAGCGCGAGGAGAGAGAGAGAGAGGCGAACGCGAGAGACAGAGATAGCGAGAGGCGCACGCGAGAGACATAGATAGCGAAGGAGAGCGTGAGGTGTTCGCAAGAGAGAATTTTTTTTCTATTAATAATAATTTTTATTCATAAAATGTGTGTGTGTGTGTGTGTGTGTGTGTGATTAAAAATATAAAAGCATGTAAAATTTAAAAATAGATATAATATAAAAGATTATAAAAGAATACAATAAAATGTAAATATAAATTAATATAAAAGAAAATTAAGAATATTTTTATCGGCTCTCAATATCAAAGATTTAAGTATGAAATTGAATGGATAAAAGAAAATATAAAATAAAAATGAAAATATATGAATAAAAATTAATATAAAATATAAAATAAAAAAAAAAATGCTAGCGGCAACGGCAGCTGTGAGGTGGTCGGGCGATGGAGGTGGTTACAGTGACTGCAGCGATGACTGGTGAGGTAGTAGAGTGAAGGCTGCGTCTTATACTGAAAATAGAAACAGTGGATTTTACTTTTGTTTTTTTCAAATTTTTTAATTTATTATAAATATAAAACGGTTACTTACAATGATTACAAAGTGGACACATGTTCCGCGTGAATATCAGATGCAGCGGAGCGTGACAATCGCTGCACCACTCTTCTATAATCACTTCATAAGAAGTGGTACAATGCACGCGTATGGCACAAATGTTTACAAATAGTTCCACATTTCGTACTACACAAGCAGTGCATAATTTAATATAATCTTCAGATATATAATATGAATATGTAGCGCACACCCTCATTACAACATTTATGTTGCTGATTACAGGCACCCCCAATAATTGTTCAATTATATCCAAGTCCCCGCCGTGCTCGCTACTATAATCGGAGTCTGTTGATTCACTCACTATGTCATTTTCTTCTCTATCACTATCTTCTGCAATATCTATAATATCTACATCAACATCACTATCTTCCACATCTATAATTTCTATGTCATTATCACTATCCTCAATCATAATAATATCTTCATCCATTTCTTTTACTCTGATCTGTGCTGTACGAATGCTAAAGACTTTTTGACGCGGAGACAGACTCTCTCCATAAGTTTCAACCCCCATTCCTCTCAAAATTATCGCAATTCTTCCTTAAAAATATTAAGGAAGATGTTTCGTTCTCGTTTACGACCGATTTTCTGTGAGGGTACAAAACTGCCGAACGTTGGCGCCGATACGTTGCATTCTTCCTTAAAAAATATTAAGAAAAAATGTTTCGCTCTCGTTTTTATGGGAGATTTTCCGCGAGGATACAAAGCTGCCAAACGTCAACGCTTTTACATTTGCACCCCTATAAATAACGTTTGACATGTTCGTCGCAGCGTCGGCCCTAAAATCTTCATTCCTTTCCTAATGATAAAATGTCCATAAAATGAAAAACATAATTTTAATGGACTCTAGAACGCTCCGTTGACAAGTTCGAGCAGCCGGACATCGGCGCTTCCATAATAAAATTATATTAACGAGGGTACAAAATTGTCAATCATCAGCGCTTGTTCTATACCTTTTTGGGGAAAATGTCTAAGAACCCTCATAAAAAAGTCGTAAAGATACCATCTACAAATATTGCACTCAGAAAACTCCCCCTCCTTTGTCGAAACATCCCCCTCCACCCGCGTGACGTCAGCCCCCGCGCCACCGAGATACCCCCGCCCCGCGTGACGTCATACCCCTCGCCCCGGAGAACGCCCCGCACCCCCCTCAGAGGACCTGAGTTAGAACTCTCATAGTATATCTACTGATAGGTGTCATTCCAGCAGGCGGCTACAGAAAAGCGAACACGCATTCACGTAAAGCTCTGCAGTGGTTGATATGGAAGGAGCGCGAGCTCGGTCATCCTATAAACCACGCAGGGCGTACACGTGAATATCGCACGAACGACGGCACACTCGTCGATGGTTATTATGAAAAGATATCGGAAACGGGGATAACATCTCGTCACGTGTTGCAATTCCACGGCTGCTTTTGGCATGGATGTACTTCGTGCTTTCCGATAAATCGCGATAGACCGCTTCCGTCGGCTATGGAGCGTAGAGACACGATTGACTCGCGATACGAGCGAACTCTCGCGATCTCGTGGCGACTTCGACAACGGGGGTACTTGGTGACAGAAAAGTGGGAGTGTGCTTTCGATCGAGAAATGCGGAATAATCGCGAGATGCGCGAATTTCTCGAGAAGCATGTTGCTGGAAACAGCACCGCTCGATCCTCGCGACGCATTTTTCGGTGGACGTACGGGAAATATCGCGACACTTTACAAAATTTCGGGTGCGGAGAAAATACGTTACGTGGACGTATGTTCTTTGTACCCGTATGTATTGAAGACGGGTGCTTTCCCTATCGGCCATCCTGTCATTTATATCGGAGATGAATGCTCCACTTTAATCGGAACGGCACCGAATTATAATTTTGACTCTGTCGAAGGCCTCGTACGTTGTACAGTACTTCCACCGCGCGATTTATTTCATCCGGTACTTCCGTATCGCTCGCACGGAAAATTATTATTTGCCTTATGTCGCAGTTGCTGCGAAACATTTTCGCAGTCGGCGTGTACGCACGAGCGTCCTAGCGAACGCGAATTCGAGGGCACGTGGGTGTCCTGCGAATTACGCAAGGCCATCGAAAAGGGTTATCTTGTGATAAAAGTAAATGAAATTTGGCAATATGAAATTAGTCAATATAATCGCGAAACATGGCAAGGTGGATTGTTCGCCGAATATATAAACTCATTTCTACAACTTAAACAGGAAGCAAGTGGATGGCCGAGCGAATGCGAGGACGATGACGCTAAAGAGCAATATTTGAGGCAGTACGGGGAAACCGAGGGTATTGTTCTCGATAAGCGTAACATAGCGCGAAACCCTGGTTTACGTTCGCGAAGCTTTGTTTGAATTCATTCTGGGGAAAATTTGGCCAGCGATCCAATTTGTCGAACACCGAAGTCGTTAAAACGCAGCAGCGTTTTATGTCATTATTAACAAATCCCGAGCACGAGATAACCGATATATTACCTGTAAACGACGAGGTAATATATGTTTCGTGGCGATTGCGACAAGAGGCTGTCGTACCCTCACCGATAACCATCGTAATAATAGCTGCATATACGACCGCGCAAGCACGATTAAAATTATACGAATATTTAGAGCGTTTAGATCGCCGCGTGTTATATTACGATACCGATTCCTGTATTTATGTGAGCACCGGTGATCCGCATGAATATGAGCCGTGCACGGGTAATTTTTTAGGCGATATGACCAACGAGCTCGAGAGCTACGGTCGCGGTAGCTACATCGAAGAGTTCGTGTCCGGTGGCCCAAAATTTTACGCCTACATTGTGCGAACACCCGGGGGCTGTGAATATGAAACTTGTAAAATTAAAGGAATAACCCTTAATTACGAGAATTCGCGGCACGTTAATTTTAAGAGCATTAAAAAATTATTATTAGCGCGAGAAAAGAATCAAGAAAAAGAAAAAGAAGATGACGAAGGAGAAGAAGAAAATGAAACTACAATAAATCTACGTTTTAGAGCAATTCGACGCACCGCGTTTCATGAAATTGTAACGCGGGACGAGACGAAAATATGCGCATCAGTATTGGTAAAACGTAGATTTATTAATAGCCGCTACTCAGTTCCGTACGGTTATTTATCATCGAAATAATAATATTTTCTCGCGTATTTTCTTCGGTCTTCCACGTCTTTCTTTCAAAGTAGGATATAAGAATTTTATATTATAAACATTTTTTAGGAAAGTAATGTAAATTATTGTAATAGTTGTAGTATTTGTATATAGTATTAGTAATAATTGTAACAATAATTGTAACATTTATAAAATGTTTTGTTCCTGTAATTTTAAGTGTAATAAGCTATAAAGAAACTATATATTATGTATCACGTCTATGTAATAATATCAATTTTATTTAAAAAGTAGCATAAAGTAAAATTTTGTACTTCAAATTGTCTAATATTTTCCTTCTCTCTATCCTCCCTTTACTTCGAAATAATTTTATTCTTTTCAGCAATAAAACCTGGACATAGCGTTACTAAATACGAACTCGAACGCACGTGTTTTCTCTTAGGCCTCCTTTGTGACCTGAGCTGCCAATAATATCCGACAATGCGACGCTGAGTAAGCGATTAGTCGAAATTGTAAACGGACGCTGGCCAGTTGTATTTTTTATTTATTTTTTGATATTTATGTTTCTTTTGTTACCGACGGTGCTGACGATATTTGACAATACGACACTGAGTAAGCGGTCAGTCGAAATTAGTGCATGCTCATATTTTTTATCTTTTTTTCAGCGCTATACATAGTCACCGGGGCCTATCCGCTCTATCGCTACAAGTAGACGTGCGACGTGCGAAGTGTCATAAACGCCACGCGGCAGCGCTATACCTCGATTTTTTTTATCGCCATATTGTCGGCTTTTTTTCAGAAACCCTGTCCGCTCTCCCTCTTCCCCACCAAATACAAAAATCAACCAATCAGCGTGCCGGGCCACTATAGTTAGAGCCTATCATAGACGGTCGGGGTGTCATAAACCCCCACGCCGGCTTCGCTATACCTCGATTTTTATCGTCATTTTGTCGGCTTTTTCCAACCCTCCCTACTCACCTACCATCTTTCCAAAAAAAATCAGCCAATCAGAATGCTGGGCCTCTATGGAGAGAGCCTATCAGAACCCTGGGTCTAATGACCCCAATAAACAAATAGACCAATCAGCGATCGAAAAGCCCTGTCTAGCCACGTCCCTCTGGCGCCAGTGGCCGAGTGGTGGGGGTTTGTTTTGACTCGCTATAGTGCCCCACATACTACTTAAAACTATTTAAAGAAATAAAATAGAAGTCATTTATTTAGAAATGAGTAAGTATGTTACCAACATTTCGTATGATATTTTTGATTCTAGAATTGTGTCGCCTAGAATCGAACTGTGCGTTTTATTCGAAAAAAAAATGTTTCCACAAATCTCTTTCCTGAAAATAAAAGAAATTTTCGACTGGATGTGCGGAAATAGATTCTCAAATGTACAAAATGATATCCTTGCGACGATAAATGATATCAATGAAATAATAAAATATTTATTAAATCATCGTTATCAGGTGAAATTAGGCGTAATACGAAAAAATATGGATTTTCTTTTACAGATTCAGATTCAGGGACTCAAAATCTGCAAGAAACACCTACTTTAGTTTCTGAAACAAAACAAAAATTTTTTATTGTGTCTTGTGTAATCGACCGATTTTGAATTTTGTGTTTATTTTACTTGCGAGAAATATAATCAACATTTCAAGTTCGTTACATATTTAAAAAAATTTGGTTGCAGATGTGTTAATAAACATATGTAAGAATATATTTACGAGTCTATTTCTCTATTTCTTTTTCGATTATCATGACATTTATATTTTTGATTTTGTTGTATTTCGAATTTAAAATTAAATTTAAGAAATAATAAAGATTTTTTATACACATGCAAAATAAGTGTCGAAAAAACTTTAATACATTATATTTTGTATTTAACATCTTTTTAAATAACAATTATTGTTAATTGTTGTAATTAATTTATTCATTTTAGTTGTAATTTATTCTGACTTTCTTTTCTGAATATGTCTCTTTTGTCAATTTTGCCCAATATTTTCATTTTATAATTTTTTATCTGCCAGAGAAAATAATGTCGGAGGCGATATTCAAGTTCGCGATCAAATGTCTACGTAAATATATTAAGATGAAGCCAAAGAAAAATTTTGTCTTCAATCCGTACAACATATATGAGGGACTTTTGATGGTTTACTTTATGTCAAGTGGTGCCATTGAAGAGCGCTTAAAACATATCCTTTTTTTAAATAGATTCTGCAAACATTATTTACTATTAGGTGATATTAATTTGCATAAATACTTCCAAAGACACATCGATGGTTCCTTTAAAGTAAATAATTCTCATGCATTTTTGCATTAAGTGATGGAAATAATAATTGTAATAAATTGAAAATTTGTACGCCACATTGTATAAAATCACATGTAAAGATATGTATCAAATTAAAATCTTGTAACATTGAAAAATTTATCAAGTTGTAATAGCAAGAACAATAAAAAAATGAGATATAGCTTTTTAAGCGAATTGAGGATTCGAAACTTTGATACATCTTAAAATATGTCACTGAATAATTTTTCAATAATGAATCTTTAATAAAGGCCAGGCAAACCTCAAGTAACCTAATTTTGACTCTTTTTATATATGTAGATTAATTTTAATAAAGTCACTTGGCATGAATTCTAAATTAATATATAGATTTAGATACACGTATAAAAATTGTAAATAAAACTATTTAAAGAAATAAAATAGAAGTCATTTATTTAGAAATGAGTAAGAATGTTACCAACATTTTGTATGATATTTTTGATTCTAGAATTGTGTCGCCCAGAATCGAACTATGCGTTTTATTCGAAAAAAAAATGTTTTCAAAAATCTCTTTCCTGAAAATAAAAGAAATTTTCGATTGGATGTGCGAAAATAGATTCTCAATTGTACAAAATGATATCCTTGCGACGATAAATGATATCAATGAAATAATAAAATATTTAATAAATCATCGTTATCAGGTGAAATTAGGCGTAATACGAAAAAATATGGATTTTGTTTTACAGATTCAGATTCAGGGACTCAAAATCTGCAAGAAACACCTACTTTAGTTTCTGAAACAAAACAAAAATTTTTTATTGTGTCTTGTGTAATCGACCGATTTTGAATTTTGTGTTTATTTTACTTGCGAGAAATATAATCAACATTTCAAGTTCGTTACATATTTAAAAAAATTTGGTTGCAGATGTGTTAATAAACATATGTAAGAATATATTTACGAGTCTATTTCTCTATTTCTTTTTCGATTATCATGACATTTATATTTTTGATTTTGTTGTATTTCGAATTTAAAATTAAATTTAAGAAATAATAAAGATTTTTTATACACATGCAAAATAAGTGTCGAAAAAACTTTAATACATTATATTTTGTATTTAACATCTTTTTAAATAACAATTATTGTTAATTGTTGTAATTAATTTATTCATTTTAGTTGTAATTTATTCTGACTTTCTTTTCTGAATATGTCTCTTTTGTCAATTTTGCCCAATATTTTCATTTTATAATTTTTTATAAATTATATTTCGTCTTCTAATTTAATTTTATTGATCATTAAATTTAATATAGTTCTTTTATAAATTTATTTAAAAATTCCGTTGGCGGTTTTGGTTTAAATTCACCGTGATATATACCCGTGTATAACCACAACCTGCGGTTTAATATACTTTTCTTATCATATAACATAACATTATCAATATGTTGTTTTAATTTTTTATGAAACTGGTTTATAAAAATTCAAAACAACATATTGATAATGTTATGTCATGGTAAATGTTTACTTACACAGCACAGATTATTTTCATTTTTACATTTATTATAGAGAGCTCATTCTTAAGTAATACACGCCTTGAAATTTATGGCATTCTATTCTGATTCCTGAGATATGCAATTTTGAAATATTGTAAAAATAATATTCTAAGAAAATGGGATTGTTTTAATGATCTTGACCTTAAGAGATCAAATTTATTATAAGATAAACGCGTAGGCGGAGGAAGGTCGAGTGGGAAAAGCACTTTTCCCTGCATCCCTATCCCCAAAAAATTAATTTAACTCAAGCCATAAGGTGAAGCTTTATTTTAAGAAATAATTCATTTCTAGAATATGAGTTGGCATAGGTTAGTTTTTTCCGGCATAGGTTAATTTTCTCTGTTTTTTAAATATTTGTTCAAAGATTTAGTTTTGATAAACGTATTGACTAAGTTTTTAATATTGGTAAAAATATATCCTCTTATAAATGATTTATTTTTGTCTTGCCAAATACATGCATAGACGCAATGATTCTGATGATGTTTGCAACGCTATTTATTTCTTAAAATGGAATTAAATTTACTTTATATACATATATATACATATATATATATATATATATTTATATATATACATATATTATTTATATACATATATTATTTATATACATATATATTTTTTTACGTTCTGTGGACTTCATGATTCTTTTCTTTCCCCCGATTTATACGCAAGTCCGCGCTTTACCAAAAGATTAATTATAAAGGTAGATTTTCACGTGTCGCTAAAATAAATGGTTGAAGCGACAGATTTGTCGCTCGTAATCCAGCGGCTACAGTTTTGTAGTTTGAATCGGTTCAACTACAAAAGTCGAACGGATCATTAAAAAGATCACATCACACACTCGGCGAATACCTAAAGCAATATGCAAACGAGCAAAAACAATGGGATAAATGGATTGGATTAGCTATGTTTAATTATAACGTTAGTACACGAAGCCACGAAACATACTCCGTACGAACTAGTTTTCAAAAAAAATAGCACGAGTTCCATCGAACGAACTCCTTCCTCCCGAAGATAAATTAGCAAATTACGAAGATTATTTAATAAACCTTGTTACACAAAACTCCACACCATTCAAGGAAACGCACGCGAAAATCGAGTCGAAGAAATATTACGAATTTTTAGACCGGGAGATCAGGTATTCTTGTTAAAAGGACTGAAACCAGTCCAAATTCGAAGTAGGGATGGGCGATACAGTATCAATATTTAAAAATATCGATATTTTATATCGATATTTTAACAAGTGTATCGAATTTCCGATACGGACTTTAGTCCGTAATTGCGTACGCAGCGGCAACCGGCAACCAGAAGCAGAGAGCTTGTCTTGTTGCCAGTGGTCGTCATGGTCAATGGTCGTGATCAGTAGTCAGTGGCCATCATAGACGTATAATATATAGACCGAGCGTCGCCTATCTCTCCCGTAGTGAAACCATATCGACAGATTAGAAAGAGACGGATGCTCAGTATCGTAGATCTATCTTTGTCTAAAAATGCAGTAGAAGGGAACGAAACTTGCGATCATTGGTGATCGCTCCCCTGATCCGCCCCTAATCCGCCCCACTCTTGAGATTACAATAGGTTGCAAAAGAAGGACAGATCTACGGTACTAAGCATTTGTCCTTTTCTAATCTGTCAACACTGTTTCGGCCAAACTCGGTCTATATATTATACGTCTATGGTGGCCATTGTTCGAGGTTCGAGAATAGTCGAACAGATCCAAAACATCCAAGTCTCTTATTATTAGCGCGTTTTTATATTAGTCGTGCAATTACAATATGTGTAATCATTGCTAAGAGTTTTTTTGTACTTTTCTGATTAAGTCAGTTATCAGTGATTTGTTGTGACGGTGATTAATAATTAGCAAATTGCATCATCCACGTCTTTAGAACTGGATGTCTATATCTTGATTAATGTTTGTTTGTATATTGCATTATTTGTATGTAGAGGTTGCTATGTGGGATATTTTTCTACATTTTACAGATTTTACGTGTGTATGCATGATATTGCTCGAAGTTTGGTTTGGAAACTTAATTGGGAACTTGGGTAGGACTAACAAAAAAATACTTGATTTGATCCATTGGTCCTCGCCTCACATATTCCAATATAATAATATTTATTTTATGCATTTTTTCGCTCGCATGCATTATTTTAGCATAATTCTTTGTGATTTTAATATTCTGCATCCAAAAGTAATTACTGGAAGTATTTTGTCAAAATCAATGAAGGTGGCAAATGTAATATTTGCCAACAGATAATAGAAACATCTAGGAATACAATAAATTTACGTTCCATATGACGCAAACACATCCAAAAGTTCACCTTTAAATGAAGAGCAGCAGAGCTGATACAAATGACACAGCCATAGAATCCTCGCCTTCAGCGAAACAGAGAAAACTTATGGTAAGAAATATATAATTATTTTTTTCATTATGCAAAGCGATTAAAATAGTTTTTAGAAACATTATTCTATAACATGAAATGTTTTGAAGATGCATGCAGAAATATTTTAGAAACATTGCATAAATAATTAATATAAATTAGATAAGGATTGATTATAAATAAATAAATAAGGCTTGGTTATAAATAATAAGTGAATTAATGAAACGGGCTAATTGAGAGCCAAGCGCGGAAGTCGTTACGCATAAATTGGAATAAATAGAATGTCTTGTAGGATTTAATATTGTTTATTCTCGTACGTTTCGGTTCTCAGGATTGGACCATCCTCAGCATCTAACAATCGTAACAAATATAAAATTCTATACGATTTCTTTTTGTTAGAAACACGAATCCTTTATATTAATTATGAATTAATTTACACACTGTAGTGAGAGCAGACTCACTGCTCCTCTTTTGGGCCCAACTAAAGAATGGCGAGGGACCTCCGAGAGATGGAGAAGAAACTCAAGTTCTGGATAGACAGGAGGGCCAGGTTTCTACATACATATATGGCTCGAACATATGAAGCAAGAGATAGAGGTCGCAATCAAGAACCAAAAGTCATAGAGATGAAACTTCATTCGAAGCATCAATACAACTATCTGGATAGTCTAGATAGTACTAGGCGATTGGGGAAGAATGATATGGCACCATAAGAGCAATATTTACCATCTAAAAGATTTAAGGAACTGGCAAGCTGTTATCTGCGGATTGGCCTACACCAAGGTCTTCGACAATAAAACCACCTAACCCAGGAAGACGCAAGACTTATGTCGACTCCTCCTGGAGGGGCAGAATGAGTGGATTAATATAGTACATTCCTTCAGAAAAGGAACGGCCCTAGTAAAATTGTACATGAAAACCAACAGCGAATTTAAGGTGACCTATAATGTCAGAGACGTACTCGTCCGAATGGGACATGCAGATTTAGTAAGAAAATCACCGTCGACACCGAACCCGCCGCATAAAAGAAAGAAATTTAGATTAATATAAATCAAAATCTTCGTCGAGGTGACCAAAATCTGCCAAGAATGTTACAATAAAATACCAGCCGAAAACAAGGAGAAATATATGATGGTACCACCACCTAATATATAGTCCATAAGGACTCAGCCGACAACCAAGCAAACTGCACGGAGTGCGAAACAATAATCGCACTGATAAAACTCGTAAAAGAATACATAAAATGTATAAGAAAATATTTGTACATCGACCATGAATATTTGGCAAAAGGATAGGGTCAAGCCGTGTTTCCAAGAGGAAAATAAAAAATAAAAAGAAGGGGAAACACTACTCGACAACAGTATTTCACTGACAAAATAAAGGATAATGGATATTTGGTGGTTTTGAAATAAATACAAGAAAATTATTTATTGAATCTGTTGCCAACCAATATGTAGAAACCTGTATATGGAACTTGTATATAGAAATATATATACACATGTTACTTGGTCTTTACGCAAAGTGCAATGCAGATATAAAATTATTTAACTCTATAAATTATAAAATATTAAAAACCACAACAATAAAAGATTCAGCTGCTAAGCATGGCTTGCTTATGTGACAATCTATTCAAATCAAGAAACATTTACCATGTGTTTTAGATGACTTTCTACATATGATTTGAAAAAATAATTTTAACAAATCGTTACAATTTTATTAATCTCGACTGCTGCCAACCATAGGTTGGCGAAAACGAGGAAGTATGCGTTTCACTGAGCTCGGATCGGTCGTGACCTTAATTCTCGATAACTACCGCATAATTTTATATCATTTTTTGAACACAAGTATTTTATTAATCAAGGAACGTTTAAAGCATATTATTATCGTTTTTTATTCTGTTAATAAAAAGTGAAAAATTAATATTATTTAGTCTATACGATCTCTCATTGGCTGAGTGAAACTAAGATACAAAATGATTCACCAATAAGATTCGTTGTAAGCATCAAATAGGGAATCTTAGGTTTGTATTTATAGTCGTTTCTCGAATCTCAAGAGCGTATTAGGTTAGATACTCAGATTTTATGTCTTGAGATACGGACGGTTCAATAGTTTTAGGCCGGTATTCATAGTCCGATTTTATTTAAGATTATCTTAAATCTGGTCAGAGGTTGACTTAAGATCCCATTCAACCAATCAAATGGCTGCGTAGCATCTCAAGCTCGGACTTAAGACGATCTTAAATATAAGATCGGACTATGAATACCGGCCTTATATTTTGATTATAGATTAACTAAAATTTTTAACTAAAATTTTTTCTTGAGTATCTTTATTGAATCGAGGTTACAAACGAAATCAAATTGATTTTCAAAATTCATCTATTAAATCATATCATGTCTCAAGACTGAGATGAGATTTGAGAAACGACTATAAATACGGATCTTAGTAACTTACAGTTGGACTTAAGACCATGTGGCCGGTTTAGACATAACCTGTGTCACCACAGTATGTCACATGTGTTATTTGTTATATTATTTAATGTTAAAAATGTTATTAGACATTTAATTAAGAGTTAAAGTATTAAATAAATATATGGATACATTCTAAGAAGATATCAATATTCATGTAAGTTTCACACACATTTTCTTATCTTTTATTTATATATTACTTTTTTCTAATCTGCCTCCCCATACGACGTAAGATACGTACGCGCCACTATCGCGTAACCTGCATATTCTAGTAATACATATATCAGAACTTACGCCATTTAAAAAGTCGCCATTCACATGAAGCGTATTTCGTTAAATTTCGTGTTAAGCATAACAAATTTAACCAATAACAAATCAGGTCAGGCTTCTATTGTACAACAGAGCAGAAATACTAAATAAATTTTTTATTGGTTGTTATCATTTAGGCGTATTGTTAAATACGGGCCATGAGAATTGGGTACTTTATGTAAAAATGTATGTAAGCGTAAGATCACGGTTAACATTAATTTAATTTTAATTTATACATAATTTATATATAATATATATAATTTATATTATTACTTTATATATAATATAAAGTAATAATAATATTATATATAATATAATTTTTATATATAATTTATATATAATATGTATAGTTTATATTATTTATTTATTATTATTATTACTTTTGTCACATGTACTTAATCCTTCTGCCTTAAAAGAAACTAAATTTTTAATTTTTTTGTCTTTATTAGGTTATAAATATTTGAAAAACGTATTTCGAGAGTTCATCCCTTGAATATGGATTCCAACCTCGTATTAGCAATTATTGGCATAGGATTGCAGAAATGGAGAAAGACGAAACAAATGCTTAAATGTCGAAAAAGTGGAAAACGAAATATATTGAAACTTATTGCATTATGGAAACTTTTAGTGAAGAAGAAAAAAGTTGGAGGATATAGGATTCGCCCAATATTCACACAATTGCGAAGACATATGCAAGGAGCCAGTGACAATTTGGTCAAAGAAATGGAGTTACAAGACCAGGAAATGTTCTACAATTATTGTAGAATGTCTACAGAACTGTTTGATCATTTGCTAAGCATTGTTGAGCCTTTCCTTGAAAAACAGATCGTTGTTCGAGATAACCAATACCAGCTCGCACACGACCTCTAGTATGTTTGCATTACTTAGCCTCTGGTGACAGTATAGCCTCAATATCTTATGCATTTAGAATCGGAGTAAATACTGTTTCAAAAATTGTGTCTGAAACTTGCGAGATATTATGGAATTCTCTTCACAAATCTGTAACGCCAACACCAAACAAAGAGAGTTGGTTGAAAATCGCGGATGAATTTGAAAGAAAATGGAATTTCCCTCATTGCATAGGTGCAATAGATGGAAAACACGTTGTGATTCAGGTAAGTTCTTTTTTCAGAATTTATTTGCTATTTATTTGTACTAAGAAATGCTAGAAGATTAATCTATGACCAACTTTTGTTTGTTTTTCAGGCACCACCTCATAGCGGATCAGTATATTATAATTATAAAGGAACTCATAGTATCAATTTGTTAGCAGTTTCAGACGCCAATTATTGCTTCACACTAGTCGATATTGGAACAGAGAGTAGGCAGAGTGATGGAGATATATTTGCGAACTCAGAGTTTGGTCAACGATTTGAGAGAAATGAAATGGATTTGCCGCAACAAAGTGCATTGGAACCTAACGTACCCCTTTTACCGTACGTATTAGTAGCAGATGAAGCATTCGCTCTGAAGCAGTATATGATACGACCGTATCCTCGGTATGGCTGATTAAATTGTCAGAAAAAAGTATTTAATTATCGTCTAAGTCGAGCGAGAAGAGTGATCGAAAGTTCGTTTGGAATTATGGCAGCACGATGGCGAATCTATCGACGACCAATAATCTCGTCTATTTCCACTGCAATAAAAATTATCCAAGCAACAACATGCTTACATAATTTTGTTATAAAAAATGAAAACAAATTGCACAACTTCCAAAGACAATACACTCGCACTGCCAGAGATGACGTAGTTTCGATTCGCGGTGCATTGCAAGAAATTAATCATTCTGGCAGAACAAACGCCCACACTCGACTTGTCTCCAAAATCCGGGACGATTTTGCATCAAAATAGGCGGAATCGGCGGTTCAGGCGATCGGAGGCTCGGGTCAATGCGACCATAAAAAACTTACACGTAAATCGAACTTGCGAACAGAGAGATCACTGGCCTCCCCACCACGACGACAATTATCACGATAATCCATCTAATTACACTCCGTTCGAACCACCGCGGATTCCATCTCCCCCCTGTCACAATCTTTTTTCTTCTCCCTCCCCACCTTATATAGAGCGTGGATGCAATTGCCAAGAGTTGAGTAAGATCCCTTTTTACTATAACGACGCCTATGCTTTCATCAAGGGACCCAGCGGGCGAACTCCTTTCAATAATGGAGATGAGTTCTACTACACACAGTGGCTCCTCTCTAATTTTCCCCTTCTAAATCTCCCTCTCCCAGAGGGTGTATACACCTGCGGGCCGGACGATCCCGACGAGGAACAATTCTACAGAATTGTAGTGGGAAGTCTCCCCGGCATCCTCATCCCGATGTTCACCTCCATCCACCCCAACCCTGTAAGATTTCCCGTTGATATCCTTCGAGTCTTCCTTGCTCCCTCCACCGCCGAAATTACCGAACTTCCATGACCCTCATTCGTGCTCACTCACTTCCACACACACATGCACACACTTTCATATATATATTATTTATATACTAAATTCATTGTAATAACCTCACAATCGGGAGCACACCTAGCTTTTAAAACAATAACTTTCCCCTTATCCGTCCCGACTGACGACCTCTGAACTCGATGTAACATCCGCGGAAAATATACACACACTCACACCTTATTAGCAAATAAGTCGGTTTGTTGTCATTATGTATAAACATTTTTTCTTTTTCCGTTTTGCTGCATTATTAAAAATAAATTTATAATTATACCGTAAATGGCTTCTGATAATTGACAAACTCGATCCCACTCGTTCCTGTAACCCGAGATCGCACAGGGTCTCATCCCGAGCAAAAGAAATTAAATTCTCTTGCCGAAAAGGGACCACCGAGCGAACGGCCCTTTAAATAGTGTAAGAGCGACCCTTGCGGTCGTTCACCTATTTGGGCCCAGTCCAATGATGCAAGATTTCACGCGCGACAGCCACTTCGCGACAGCCATCTTGCAGTGGAGGGGGTAGGTCGGCAGCGCAAAGCGCACCGAAAAGATGAGAACCCTTGTCCTTCGAACATAGAAGAGGACAGATATATATCTTTTGTCTTGGGCCCCAGTCACGTTCGTTCGTCTCAAGCAGACGCACTGTTCGGCGTTTGTTTGAGAAAACAGTAGTTACGTCCTCCCTCCGACTCCTCCCTTACCTGAGTCCGGACGTAACAAATAATAATACTAATTTACAAAAAAAAAAATTTTTTTTATTATTTTAAACGAAACAAGGTATTTTTTATAGATTTTGGATGTTGAAAACAGTGCCGCAAGCCGCAATTTATACTAACATGTCAGGTTTCCGAAATAATTGAATTTAATGTGCAATAAATAGTTTTTTAGCGATATTTGAAATTTTTTTGTAAAAAAAAGTTAAGTTATCTGGAAATTCTGATTAGATGTCGTGAATGTATTGTTCATGCCCTATAAAATGCATTTTTTTTATTTTGATATCTTATTTTCTAGTCATGTTATGAAAAATTGAAGCTAGGAACAACTTCTTATACATATAGAGCACCCATCTCGATATAAAAGGTATCTCTCAGGTATAATTTTTCATAACATGATTATAAAAAGTAAGATATCGATATAAAAAATTGCATTTTACAAGGGATAAACAATACATTCATAATATCTGATCAGAATTTTCAGATCACGTTTACCCTTTTTTACAAACAAATCTCAAATATGATAAAAAAGCCATTTTTTCACATTAAATGTCAATTATTTTGGAAACTTGACATGCTAGCAAAAATTGACTTGCGGCATCGTTTTCAGCATCCAAAAATCTGTAAGAAATACCTTGTTTCGTTTAAAATAATAAAACAATTTTTTTTGTAAACTAATAGTATTATAATTATTATTAATTATTATTAATTAATTATTATTAGATTGTTTCTATATGTTTTATAAAATGCACCTCCTTCCCGGTTTTCTTTAAAAAAAAAACACACGGATGCGTTTTGTGGTAGCTCCATCATCCAAATTTCTATAAATGCATCATGTTATTGCTCAATTTTCAAGGTGTTCCCTAAACCCCACGAATTTTTTCATAGTTCTATCGTATTCAAGAGATCAAAATCAACAAAAAAAAACATTATTCCTTTTACTTAACATCTTTGGGAGCCAAATTCGATACCTTTTTAACATCCTCCTTTTCCTATTAAAAATAATCGAATTGCTCTCGACCACAGCCCTCAGTAACAGCAAAAAAATGTATAAATAAACGCTTAATAGCAGCCATACAGATGGATAATTGGACGCAGTTATGCAATATGGAACCAACCATTTTTTGTATAAAATAGGATAAAAATGTTGAATATATTATGTAATAAAAATGCATGAAAATATACTTTATTTATGGAAAAGAAGGTGTTTTGGTTTTATATATAAAATAAGAAAAATAATTATTTATAGTTAAAAAAATAATTACAATTAAAAATAATACAGGTTGTAATATGTAACCAGTCTGATATATTCAGACACAATTTACATAAATATTTGTCAAGAGACAAGGTAGTGTCTCGCGCCAAGTAAAGACGTAGCAGCGTAGCGATAGCGACAGCGAGACGCACCATGTATATATACAACGGTCCAGTTGCGAGTTCCTCATATTATCGAATCTCATCGTATTTCAAGATACAAAATCTGAGTATCTAACCTGATACGCTTTTGAGATTTGAGAAATGGCTATAAATACGGACCTTAATGGATAGCTTGGGTACTATTTTATAACAAATACTCGCGCAAAGAGGTATGTATTTTAAATATTATTTTTATTTTATTATTTTATTATTTCATTGTTTTCCCATTTCCTGTCCGTTTCACTGTTTCATTATCTTTCCGTCTCATCGTTTCTCCATTTCTTTCTGTCTTACTGTAATGTATGTAATGATGAGGGTAAAGTTTTAAGTTAAATTTATTTTATCGTTTCTCTGTCTCATTTCCTGTCCGGTTTACTGTTTCATAGTCTTTCCAACTCATCGTTTCTCTATGCTCTATGTCATTATTTTAACAATTAGGTATGTGTTTTTACAGATTGTGTGTAATCATGATATATATAATGATGGTTAACTGAATGGTAATTTATATATTATTACATATAATTTTTATTTTCTAATATTTATATCTTTTATTATTCTGTATTTTGATTATTATTATTTATTTCAGGTAATTAAATATTAAATTGCATAAATATTTATTATGAACAACGAATGTTCTGCGAATGAGGATGATCTATATACAAATTTTGCTGATTATGATAACCATTTCATTTAAAAGACATTTTAACCATTGATATTCTTGTGTATTGGAAATTGATTGAACAATATAATTAAAAGCTTTAAAAAGTTTTAAAAATAAATTTTCTGTAGAAATACAGATGATTATTTTAAGTTCATTAATCCGCCTAAATCTGTTTACAGATGAACAAGGAATCTTGCGAGTGGGAGGACGCCTGCGACATTCGCTCCTCCATCCAGACGAGGAGAATCCCATGATCTTGCCTCGCGGCTCCTACCTCACTCAACTTCTCACATGGGAGGCGCACGTGAAAACATTACACGGAGGCACTCAACTGACACTCAATTATCTACGCCAAAGGTATTGGATAGCACAAGGACGCTAACTTGTCAAGACTATTTGGAAGTGTCTCCGATACTGGAGACGGCGTGCTGCACCCGCAGTTCAACTCATGGGGGACTTGCCATCTAAACGAGTCTAGCAGTATCGACCGTTTTTGCACTCTGGGGTGGATTTTGCGGGTTCCATACTCCTACGACTATCTAAGAGACGAGACACATGATCCTACAAGGGCTACATCGCGGTTTTCGTCTGTTTCTCAATCAGAGCGGTACACCTTGAGATAGCTTTCGGATACACTACTGAGAACTTCCTCAACGTCTATCGACGCTTCGTAGCAAGGCGAGGTATTTGCGCTACACTCTCCAGTGATTGTGGCACGAACTTTGTTGGCGCGGACAAGGAATTACGTTGCCTCTTTGAGCAAGCAAAGGCTCAGAGCATCGAAATCGCGCAACTTCTTGCCAGTGATGGCACAGAGTGGCGGTTCAACCCGCCTTCGGCTCTCCACTTCGGAGGAATCTGGGAGGCAGCCGTTAAGTCGGTCAAATTCCATCTGCAGCGGGTCATCGGCGACACTTTGCTCACCTTTGAAGAGATGACAACATTGCTTACTTAGATTGAAGCCTGTCTAAACTCGAGGCTACTGCAACTACTCACCGACGATCCTACGGATCTCGGCACGCTCACCCCAGCGCACTTTCTTATTGAATCGCCACCGCTTATAGTACCTGAAGCGTCCACGCTGGACCTGGCAACTCCTCGGTTGTCTCGCTGGCAACTACTCAGACAGATGTATGTAACATTTCTGGAATCGATGGTTATCCGAGTACCTGCGCGAATTGCAACCTCGATCAAAGTGGCGCACTCAACTACCTCAGGTTAAGGTCGGCGACCTGTGCCTATTGCGATCGAACCTTCAGCCACCTTGTAAGTGGCCGCTGGCACGGATCATCAAGGTCCTACCAGGGGCTGATGGGCTAACCCGAGTCGTGGAAGTTTCAACAGCGACCTGAACATTAACTCGGCCCATTACGAAGATCAGTCTTCTGTCTTTCGAAGATTGAAGGTCGTTCGCCAGAGACTGGCGAAGGCGGGCGAAATGTTCGAGATTACGGGATACTAACCACTATACAAATTTTCCCGACCCACACACACCACACTTACACCCTCACATACTCGAAACACTTAAAACACATGCGACGACCCTTAAAACAATGCCCTCGAAACAGCGCCTTGGCGCTCGTCTTACGCCCTTTTCGAGGGCAGTCTTTTCCACACCATTATCGCGTTCAGGCGTGTCAACCGCCCCGATCATACGTTTACTCTGTTTTATTTTAATTGTTCCCTTGCTTCCTTGATATTTAAGTCTGTTTTAATGTACTGTTAATTTTATTAATCTCAAAATATATCAACAAAGTGAATCAAAGGTTTTATAGTGTTCCAATTACATGAACCCCACGAAACGGTAATCCATCCCCCTCCAACCCGTACTCATTTATAAATTATCATTCCATATATTATATTCTTTGTATTTCTCATGCTAGTGGTGTATATTTTTCTATTTTCTCGTTGTTTGTGTTCTATGTTTGCGTCATTTGGTATTGAGATGTCGATCAGATATGTTATTTTTTCTCTTTTCATTGTGAATGTAATATCTGGTCTATTAAACTTCATTAATTTGTCGGTGTGTATCATTATGTACCAGTATAGTCTGTATTCCTCATTTTCAATGATGGTTGTCGGTGTGTACTTGTAATATGGTGTGTTGTTTTGTTCTATGTTGTATGCATTGATAATTGTTTTGTGTATTATTGTATATTTATTATTATTATTATTATTATTTATTATTAATATTTATCTCTCTATTTCCATAAATTACATAATTTATAGAATCTTTCTTATCCTATTTGTTTTGTTTTTAATCATTTTTTATTATTCTGTATTTTTATTATTATTATTTATTTCAGATAGTTAAATTGCATGAATATTTATTATGGACAGAATGACAGCGGATGTTTCTACGAATGAGGTCCATGTTGTACGAATGATGATCCATATATAAATTTTGCTGGTTATGACAACCAACATTTTCTTTATAAAACATTTTAACCAACGCTGATATTCTTGTCGATTGGAAATTGATTGAACAAATTACAATTGAAAGTATATCGCTTTAAGAAAAAGAAGCTTTCTACAGAGATACAGATGACTTTATATTATCTTTATTTGACCAATGCTGATATTCTTGTGGGTTGAAAATTGATTGAATATAAATTGTAAGTATATGTTTCAATGTTCTTAGTTGTTGGAGATAGATCTAAGGCCGGTATTCATAGTCCCGATCTTATATTTAAGATCATCTTAAGTCTGGTCAGAAATTGACTAAAGATCCCATTCAACCAATCAAATGGCTGCGTAGCATCTCAAGCTCGGACTTCAGATGATCTTAAATATAAGATCGGGACTATATGAATATCGCGGCCTAAGAGTGCTCACTGTGATGTGTTACAAACGCGATCAGATGACACTCTAGAAACTTTCTTTTGTGTATGTCGTTGAGAGTACGCTCTCTCTATTTAGTCCTTCTTAGGCTTTTGTTGCGCACGCCACATAAGCCATGATATGTGTTCAGTTCATCTTTATTAACTAGTTATGTATATAAAACAGTGTTAAATAAATAAATATATATATATGTATATTAATTGTGATCTGAATTTCGTACATCCCGTCACAATTCATCATTAGTCTTGTTACAGTGCACAATTTTTTGCAAAATGTTTCTATACATTATTATTATTATTTTATATACAGGATGAGTCATTTTAAGTTACCCACCCCAATAACTTTTATATTTTTGATTGCAGCAACAAATGTTTCATACAAACATTATTTGACTTTGAGGGGGGCATAAGATGTGTCATGGTTTGACCTTGGATAGTCGTATGAAGGTCACATAAAGGTAATCTTCAATTTTTTTAATGGATCCTATTATCTCAAAAGCTTTCCAAGACATCATAATAAAGTATTTTTCTCTTAAGTACTTTTTGAGTTATAAAGTTTGAAGTGTGTGTGTTCACAATTTTTTCACATAAAATGTAAAATATCTTGTAAAATTCAGTTTTCGGTAATTTTACCTTAATACTTTTATGCACGGAATAATGAGACCAATCAATTGGTGTAAAGAGAACACATAGTTGCTTTTAAGAAAAAGTTCGCAGCTGCATGTTGCAAATTACGTAAATTTTATTTAAACAATTATCTGTTTTCTTTACCAATTGATTGGTTTCACATTGTTCAGTGCATAAAAGTATTAAGGTAAGATTATCGAAAACTGAATATTTTACAAGATATTTTACATTTTATGTCAAAAAATTGTAACTTCAAGCCTTATAACTCAAAAAGTACTTAAGAGAAAAAAGAACTTTATTATAGTGTTTTAGAAAGTTCTCCAAATAAGCTACAAAAATATGCAATGAAAAATAATATGTTCCATTTAAAAAATTGACGGTGATCTTTATGTGATCTTTAAACGACTATCCAAGGTCAAATCTTTGCCCTTCTATCTTATGTCCTCCTTGAAACCATACAACTTTTGTCTGAAATATTTGTTGCTACAATCAAAAATAAAAGTTATTAGGATGGGTAATTTAAAATGACTCACCCTGTATATATATGTAGAAAACAGTGTTATTTTAAAATTATTGTAAAAAACCGTTCTACAAAATGTCTTAAAAAATTCTACAAAATAATTGATATCAAAAAATTGCGTCAAATAAATATGTTTCATAAAAAATTTTGTGTCTTATTATTTTAAATATTTAAAAAAAAGATACTCAGCCAAATATAAATGTGAATTAATTTTGCAGATTATTATCTGATCTGAAATATAAAAATCACAGAATCATCTTTATATTTTTAAGAGTGATGTTATTATCTGCATAGTCAAAACGATTGAGACCTGACATTGGAAAGGATTAAAATGACGAACAAAAACTTGACGTGCCCGGGTCGGGCACTAAAATGACATAAATTTCCTAATAATATTGCTTAAAAATTAATCTATAAAATTTGATTTGTAAAGTAAGTAGTACTAATTAATCTATAAAATTAGATTTGTAAAGAAATAAGTAAAATTTCTGTTTTTAAAAATATTCCACATTAAACGATGTAATTATGCTATGCATCTCTTATAATTTTATATTTCAAACTTTATTTGATAAGCTTTAAATATATTTTTAAAATAAATTTAGAGAATTCTAGAATTTTTCGGGGGGCACTCAGAACTCTAATAATTTTATATTGTAGAAAAACCTATCCCCCTCCCCTCTCTCTAACTCTGATTTTGCACAGTCTCTTATCGACTGGTTCAAAGCCGATGATGAGATGTTTCACCTTGCGCCCTACCACGAATTCGATGCCGAAGGTGTGCTCAGTGTCGTTGCAGCTGTAATAGATGTATTTGAGGTTTTGAAATATGCCTTTCCATCTTATCCAGCTTGTTCGTTATTTTAATCTTTTCAATGCCAGGTTTAAATTGTTTTGACTATACAGATGATAATATCAGTCTTAAAAATATAGAGATGATTCTGTGATTTTAGAGATGATTTTATATTTCAGATCAGATAATAATCTGCAAAATTAATACACATTTATATTTAACTGAGTAGCTATTTTTTAAATATTTAAAATAATAAGACAAATAAACTTTTTATAAAACATAAATTTTTATTTATTTGGCGCAACTTTCTGATATCATAATTATTTTATAGAATTTTTTAACTGACATCTTGTTGGCGTCCTTTCTTTACCTTTATTTAAAAAATGTGGGTTTTTTTATATTATAATTTTCCCCGATAGGAAAATGTCCCAAATATTATACAATAATAGCATCACAGAAAGGAAAGAATTTCACAATGATTGCATTAACCCTCAGGAACCTGACCAGAGTCTAAAAATATCTGCACATTTTTAAAACTCATGCTCTTTTTGAAGGCGCAAAAGGGAAGAATCCGGACCGAGGGAAAAAAAAGTTTGAAGATTCTAGTATTAGCCTGCGAGAGTCAGGCTGGTCGAAGCAGCCGTGAGAATGTGAAAATGTAT